>NC_133130.1:76220728-76521665 GCF_048418815.1 Hemitrygon akajei | reverse complement strand
TTGCCTTGTTTATTTTTCCTGCCAAAATGGACAATTTCATATTTGCCCCATATTATTGATCAGATATTTGCCACCTACTTAACATATTTATATTATTTTCGTAGCTTTATTATGTCATCTTCACAACTTCTTTACCTATCTTTGTGACCTATACTTTCTCCATGTGTGATACCCACCCTCCTCAACCAACCTGACATATTTTCCACTTCGTTGTGCTACCACCACCTCCCAACACCTTCTAACAATCTTCCATTTACCCTTTTACTGGTATCTCCTGACTACCATCAATGTCCAATCATTCCTGCTTTCTCCCCTCAGTTGCTTTGACCCTCGAATCATTCAGCTTCTCCCCTGCACACTCCATGACTCATATTTGGAATTATGACTTACATATTTTCCATGTGCATTCATAATGGCCGACTTCAGGAATGAAAGGCCTTTGAGTGTGCAAGTGTTCTATAGCAAGGAACAACCTGGCCCTTGTGCACTATAAAATTTTATGGCCATTTGCCCTCATTGGTTCAATTGGCAGGACCTATTCAATGCACTTTTCCAGACTTACAAACTTCTAAGTTAAAAAAAAGATTAAGTTTAGTTATTTTTGTGGCATTGTGCACTTAAAAAGATGTACGGTAATTGTTTTTATTTGTTGTGTTTAGATGTTAAAAATTATATTGAATTTGAAAACCATCTTTCTATTGTTAGGCTACAAATATTTAATACAATGATATTGAAAGGTACTTATAGTTAAGTATCTTTAAAAATGTTTTACACACTCTTTTAAGCACCTTTGTTTTACTTTTGAAGAGGCATTATCATGAAAATCTAATAGTATTGTAGTTTTTGAATTCTTTGTCTTTTACCCTTTAAAAATAAACTTTGAACTTGGAATGCACTCTCAAATGCTTTGTTTAATTAATCTTTACGTAGCATTTCCAATTTAACTGATTTTATAATGCAGCAGAAATCGGCAATAGTCTTACATTTAAATTAGTTTATGAAGGTGAAAGGTGAATTGATGAAATGGTGTATTATTTTCACAGGTAGCGAAGTGCAGTGGAAAACATGGTGTTCATGCAAATCAATCTGTTGTATCAGTGCTTTGAGGAAGTACAAGGGAACATAATAATAGGTTTCAGAAGAATGTTACAGAGGATGTGCAGTGCATTTTGACAGTGGTGTGGAAGGTATTAGTAGGGTAGATTGTGAAGTCAAGAGTCCATTTTATTATACCAGGGAACTGTTCAATAGTTTTGTAACAGTGGGGTTAGAAGCTCTCCATGAGCCTGGTGATACCTAATTTCAGGCTTTTGCATCTTCTGCTCAATGAGAGGAGGGAGAAGAGAGAATCTATTGAATAAATATATGACTAGTGTTGATAAGCTTTAATAGTTATTTTAGTTCTACAAATAGGCTATGATTTGTTAATTTTCAGATACTGGAAACCAAATTGCATGTAAGGGGGTGGAATATAAAAGTTGCTTCAATTGTAGAGGGCTTTAGTAAAACTGTATTTAGAGTAGTGCCAAATATAGTCTTAATGTTGCTGTCCATGAAATGATATATTTGCTTGGGAGTCGACATTGACAGTTCACCAAATAGATTCCTGGGATGAGAATGTTTTCCCAAAAGGAAAGATCAAGTGGAGTGATTTGATTTTCAATATGTTTTAAAGGATAACGGATGATTTAGTTGAAGCATATAACACTCAGGACAGATACAACGAAGCTTTTTTTCATGGCTGTATACTATCAGAATCAGGTTTAATACACTGGCGTCTGTCATGAAGTTTTTTGTTTTGTGACATCAATGCAGTGCAATACATAATAAAAAAGGACTACAAATTACAATAAAAGAATATATACATTTAAAATACATTAAATAAGTAGTGCAAAAAGAAATCAAAAACTGAGGTAGCATACATGGGTACATTGTCCATTCAGAAATCTGATGACGAAAGGGAAGAAGCTGTTCCTAAAGCAGTGTGTCTGCAGGTTCCTGTATCTCCTCCTTGATGGTAGCAATGAAAAAAAGGAACATCCAGGGTGTTGGGAGTCCTGAATGATGGATGTACTGTTTTTGAGGCATTGCCTTTTGAAGATGTCCTCAATGCTAGGGAGGCATGATGGAGGCCCATGATGGAGTTGGCTGAGTTCAGAATTTTCTGTAGCTTTTTCAGATCCTGTGCAGTGGCCCCTCTGTACCAGATGATGATGCAACCAGTTTGGATGCTCTCCACGGTACATCTATAGAAAATTTGCTGGAGTCTTTGGTGGCATACCAAATTTCTTCAAACTGCTCATGAAATATAACCACGGGTGTGCTTTATTTAAAACTGCATCACTATGTTGGACCCCGGATAGATCTTTGGAAATGATGACACCCAGGAACTTCAAGCTTCTCACCTTCTCGACTGCTGATCCTTTGATGAGGACTGGTGTGTATTCCCTCAACTCCCCCATCCTGAAGTCCACAAGCAATTACTTGGTCTTAATGACATTGAGTGCAAGGTTGTTGCTGCAAAACCACTCAACCAACTGATCTATGACCCTCCTGTAGGCCTCCTCATCACCATCTGAAATTCTGTTAATAATAGCGTGCCCATCAGCAAATTTATATGTGGCATTTGAGCTGTGCCTAGCCACACAGTCATGGGTGTAGAAAGAGTAGAGTAGGGTTGATTGTCAACAAGGAGGAGATTTTATTTCTGATCCACAATGACTGTGGTCTCCCGATGAGGAAGTCAAGGATTCAGTTGCAGAGGAAGGTACAGAAACCCATGTTTTGAAGCTTGTTGATTAGTACTTAGGGTATCAAGGTGTTGAATGCTGAGCTGTATTCAATAAACAGCAGCCAGACGTAGGTATTGCTATTGTCCGGGTGATCCAAGACCAGTGAGAAGGCATCCACTGTAGACCCATTGTGGCGATAGGTAAAATGCAGCAGGTCCAGATCCTTGCTTAGGCAGGATGTGATTCTAGCCTTGACCAACCTCTCAAATCACTTCTTCACAGTAGATGTGAGTGCAACTGGGTGATAGTCATTGAGGCAGCTCACACTGCTCTTCTTGGGTACTGGTATGACTGCAGCATTGAGAGACTGATGATGTCCATGAAAACTCCCAGCAAATGACACAGGTTTTCTGTGTCCTACCTGGCACACTATTAGGGCCTTATGAGGGTTCACCTTTTTGAAAGATGTCCTGACATCTGACAGGGTCATTTGATGCTGCAGGGATTCACATATGTATAGTTTTATTCTCCCTTTCAAAGTGTGGATAAAAACCACCGAGCTCATCTGGGAGTAAAGTACCACAGCCATTCATGAGGTTTCACCTTGTAGGAAGTAATGACCTGCAAACCCTGCCAGAACTGAAATGCATCCAATTCTGTCTCTAACCTCAATCAGCATTGATTTTTCGCCCTTACTAGAGCCTTCCATAGGTTGTACCTGGACTTCTTGTATCATTCTGGATCACCAGTCTTGAATGGCACAGATATGACCTCAGTAGACTACAGATATCCTAGTTCGTCCACAGCTTTTGGTTTGGGTTTGTCCATTATGTTTTCAAAGGCACACACTCATCCATACAATTCTCAATGAAGTTGATGACAACTGTGGTGTTTACATTCAGATTCAAAGGTGAATCACTGAATACTGTCCAGTTGACCAAATCATAGCAGTCCTATCAGTACTCCTCCACCTCCCTTGACAATACCATCTTGGTCCTCACCACTGGTGCTGCGGTCTTTAGTCTCCGTAGAAGTACAGCCAGGTGATTGCACTTTCCAAAGTGTGGGCATGGGATGGTGAGTGTTCTTGGTGGTGGTGTAATAGTGGTCAAGAATATTAGATCCTCTGGTTTTACAGGTGATAAGATGGTGGTAGAAGCCCAGAGACTCCTTCATGTTGGCCTGGTTCAAATCCCCTGCAACGATAAGGAAGGTTGTTTTATGACTACTGATCATGATGCTCAGCTCCTCCAGTGCTTGTCTGACATTGGCCAGAGATGGAATGTACACCATAACCAGGATGATGGTGGAAAACTCCCTCGGCAAGCAACTTATGCTTGAGCCTCCTCGGGGAAAGCGATCTTAGATTGGGTGATGTGTAATAACCAAATCATATTACATAATCAAGGGCACTTAATGTAAAGGAACCCTTTGGAGGCAGTGATCATAATATAATTGAATTCATACTGCAATTTGAGAGGGAAAAGCATGTCACATGTGTCAGTAACGCAAGGGAATAAAGGGAATTACAGAGGCATGAGAGAGGACCTTCCCAGTTGATTGAAAGAGGGTACTGGCGAGGATAACGACAGAGCAGAGGTGGCTGAAGTTTCTGGGAATAGTTCACAAGTTGCAGGATAGATATGTCCCATAGAAAAAGTTGTTCTCAAATGGCAGGGATAGGCAACCTTGGCTGACAAGAGAAGTTAAGGAGTGCATAATAGCCAAGAAAGGGGCATATAAGGTAGCAAAAGTGAGTGGGAAGTTGGACGATTGGGAAGCTTTTAAAATCCAATGAAGGGCAACTAAAAAAGCTATAAGAAGAGAAAAGTTGAAATATGAGGGGAAACTAGCCAATAATATCAAGCACGACACTAAATGTCTTTTCAGTTATATAAAGCATAAAAGGGAGGTGAGAGTTGATATTCAACCACTGGAAAATATGCTGGTGAGCTAGTAATGGGGGACAAAGAAATAGCAGATTAACTTAATGGGTATTTTGCATCAGTCTTCTCTGTGGAAAACACTGGCTGTGTGCCAGAGGTCCATGACTGTCAAGGAGCAGGAGTGAGTGCCATTGCTATTACAAAGGAAAAATTGCTAGGCAAACTCAAAGGCCTTAAAGTGGATAAGTCACCTGGACCAAATTGGCTACATCCCAGAGTCCTGAGAGAGGTTGCTGAAGCAATAACAGATGTATTGGTCATGATCTTTCATGAGTTATTTGATTCTGGCATGGTTCTGGAAGACTGAAAGATTGCAAATGTCACTTCACACTTTAAGAGAGAAGGAAGGCAAAGGAAATTGTAGGCCAGTTAGCCAAACCTCAATGGTTGGGCAAGTGTTGGAGTCTATTATTAAAGATGAGGATTCGGGGTACTTAAGACTAATGATAAATTAAGTCAAAGTCAGCATGGATTCTGTGAAAGGAAATCTTGCCTGAGAAATCTGATAGAGTTCTTTGAGGAAGTGACAAGCAGGGTGGACAAAGGAGAGGCAATGGATGTCATTTACATGGATTTTCAGAAGGCATTTGATAAGGTGCCACACATGAGGCTGATTAACAAGATAAAATCCTATGGCATTACAGGAAAGAAACTGACATGGATAGAGGAGTGGCTGACAGGCATGTGGGAATAAAAGGGGCCTTTTCTGGTAGGCTGTCAGTGACTAGTGGTGTTTTTCATGGATGATTATTAGCATTGCTACTTTTCAAACTTTGTCAATTATTTGAATAATGAAATTGATGGCTTTGTGGCAAAGTTTGCAGATGATATGAAGATAACTTAGTTTGTTCTGTTGTTCAAGAAAGGCTATAAGAATAAGCTGGGAACTTATAGGCCAATGAGCCTGAAGTAAGTAGTGGATAAGTTATTGGAAGGTATTCTGCAGGACAGGGTATATAAGTATTTGGATAGGCAAGGCCTGAATAGGGATAGTCAACCTGGCTTTGTTCATGGTAGGTTTTGTCTAACCAATCTTACAGAGCTTTTCAGGAAAGCTGATGAAGGAAAGGCAGTGGATGTCATCCGCATAACTTTAGGAAGGCCTTTGATGAAGTCATGCATGGGAGGCTGGTCAAGAAGGTTCAGACACTTTGGTAGGACATACACAGTAAACAATAGTGCACTGAGAAGTGCAGTAGAACAAAGGGATCTGGGAATACCAATCCCTAATTCCTTCAAAGTAGCATTACAGGTAGATAAGGTCATAAAAAGGTCCTTTGGCACGTTGGTCTTCATTAATCTAAGTACTGAGAGAACAAAGGGATCAGGGAATACAGTCCATAATTCCTTCAAGGTAGCTTCACAGGTAGATAAGATCATAAACTGAGCTTTTGGTGCAATGGCCTTCTTTAATCTAAGTACTGAGTACAGGAGTTGGGATATTATGTTGTAGTTGTATAAGATATTGGTGAGGCTCTGATGTGTTGCAAGCAGTTCTGGTCACCTATCTACGGGAAATCTATCAATAAGATTATAAGAGTGCTCTATTATTCTATTTTGATTGTGAGTCTTTGTAATTTCCTTCCTCAGGGGCAGTAGGTACCCAGCCAATGAGAATTTTCATGGACAAGATATGTCTTTGAATTCTAGAGAAATCAACATGAGGATTGGTAATTGAAAAAGATTATTAATACAAGCTCACAGAGCGTTCAGAATTAATCCACATTCATGGTACCTTCTAATGATTGAACCAAAACTCCCTCAGTTCGGTTATGTCATCTCATTGGGAGAAGTAAGTTACAACAAATTAAATTGCTTGATGAAAGCTGTACTTGCTTAGCTTCAGAAACTTACCATGTTCTCTCAATGAAATTGCTTTCAGCAAAACATTAATTTGTAACATATATCTTGCTGATGATGCTACAAATATATTGAGGTGTGATCATGAACATGGATAAAATAAAATGCATCGGCTAAGAGCAGTTTCTGGAATGGAGTAGAATTGAGCACCAGGTTTGTATCAAGTCCAAAAATTACACTAGAGGGGGCACTTGTAATGCAACACAAAACAATAGCCTTATCTCAGCTTAAGTCTATTTTATGCAAGGTTACTTATGAAAA
The DNA here is from genome assembly GCF_048418815.1 of Hemitrygon akajei. NCBI lineage: Eukaryota > Metazoa > Chordata > Chondrichthyes > Myliobatiformes > Dasyatidae > Hemitrygon > Hemitrygon akajei. The sequence continues at coordinate 76,514,866 of NC_133130.1, read as the reverse complement.
AAAGGTTTTATTATGATTTATAACTTACAAGTTACCTATACCAAAATTAATAGTCTTCATATAATTTAGTTAAAACACTGAAGAAAATGGTTATGATCCTAGGTATAATAGTCCAGGAAAATTCTGCCCAGTTTCTGTTCATTTAAATGACAACTTAAACTAAATGAGACGGTCACTGATTAAACTGTTTTCTGGCCTATCCAGTCTCTGTAAATTAATTGTATCAAGTGATTTAGTGTGGCAAGTAAATCTATTCCATGATATTGACACATCTGCGCAAACATAAAATTATTAAAACATATTTAAAATTTATACAATGATATATTTTATTTTGAAAGTAATCCATTTTTTAAAAAAAGATTTTTTGTTGTGTTTTCAAGTAATTACAGAATAAAAGTGTATGAAAAAAATGTATATTACCCATCCCCCTCCCCTTAACCCCTCCCCCCTAACATCCCTATAGAAAAAAAAGAAGAAAGAAAGAAAAAAAGAGAGAGAATGCCTGGATATTGGAAGATCCCCACATGCTCCATGGAGTTCGTAATAACTTTAGTATATATACTTATTTCTTTCCCCAAATAACCAATTATTTCATCTTCGGAGCACCTATAAAGTAATCCATTTTTGGCTTGCTTGCATGTTTGGTGCATGTAATTTTGACATCAACAAATCACTTCTTATGTAAGATCAGTGTCTTACTTTCTTTAATTTAGAGATGATTATTAATTGTATTTTTATTGTTATATTCATGAAGATGGAATCTTTTTTTGACCTTGCTCTAGCGTTGATACAGAGACAAAGTGGGAGTGAACTGCACAGCATTTTTCATGTCAGTGATCGATGACGAACTTCATGCATATTCATAAATGCCACAGGAAGCAGCACTGAAAACAGCATTGCCTGATAAAACCACAACAGGTCACAGCCACTTTTCAAAAGTTCGGATATGTGTAAATTTATCAAAAGAGAAAAATCTATTTCTACCTGTATTTTTCACTTCTGTGCTGCGTTACCAAGGTTTGACATTTGAACAATAGCACAGATTGCATAACTATCGGTCTTTTGATTAAACTAAATGCTTCCTGCACATAACAGTAATTTGCACTGTATGCCAAATTGAAAGCGGTAACAATTGGTTAAAACACATCCTGTGGAAATTTAATGAAGTTTATAAATTTAACAAGCAAATACAAATTTAACAAGTCTACAACTGCTGATTTTTTTTATTTGTTGTATTAAACTTTTTAATGGTTTAAAAATAAAAGTGATCTTATATATTTCAAAGATCATACTAAGCTTGAACCCAAACTAAATTCTAAGTATTTCACTAACAACATGAAAATTAGATACAAGAAAATCCCATGTGGATCTTTTGAGCCAGTTGAAGCTTTCAGCAAGATTGTGGGTGATCTGATCTTGGCCTCAATTTCAATTGCCCCCAATTAATGCTGAATCTTCATTCTCTGAATTCAAGGAACAGCAAAGAATATGCCCACAGGTAAAAGAGGATTTTCAATGCCAAAGCTGTACACAGCAAACAAACAAGCAGACAAATGTCCAAACACGGGAAAATCTGCTGATGCAGATGCAGAAATTCAACCAACACACACAAAATGCTGGTGGAACGCAACAGGCCAGGCAGCATCTATAGGAAGAAGTACAGTTGATGTACAGTACTGATGAAGGGTCTTGGCCCAAAATGTTGACTGTACTTCTTCCTGTAGATGCTGCCTGGCCTGCTGTGTTCCACCAGCATCTTGTGTGTGTAAGCAGACAAAAGTGCTTACTTTCAGAACAAAATGAATTATTGTACAAAAGCTATGCCAGCATTGAATACATTTGATAATTCACTCAAACAATGCTTTCCAGGGCAAAGCATTCTAAAAACTAATGGAAATTATTCCACCTGGATTGGTGATCCATTATTCTGAAATTATAACACAAGCGTTCCTATTCTTCGCAAATGGGAAACGTCCCCTCGGCATTTATCTTGTCAAGCCCTTTCATAACACTAAATGTATCAGTATGATTTCCTCTTATTCTTCTAAACTGCAGTGTGTACAGACTATATCTGTATAATCTCTTCCTAACAGACAGTTCCTTAACTCCAGCAATCCTGTAATGAAATAGAGCCTTTGAGGATTGGCATGGAAGAAGTAGATAGATTTTTGATAAGTAGTTGAGTGTAAGGTTACTGCTGGTAGCTGGAATGTGGAGTTGAGGTTACAGTCAGATCTGTGAAAATCTTATATGAGATAGCAAGGTGGGAGCAAGATATGATTGAGGCTGATGTTCCCCGGACTTCATCTCGTCTTATTGTGCAAGTCCCCTAAAATTTAAAATTCCTTCATTTTTCAAAGACCTGTCTTCTTCCTCTTCAAATACTTCCAATGAACTACCCTCCATAACCCACTAAGGTAGGGAATCGAAGAGATATCTGCAAGTAAGTTCCAGGCACCTTAATAGTAAATGAACACCTTCAAAGCACATGTTTAAGATACCTCCACTCATGAAAACATCTCAGCTTCTCCCCCGTCAAGTCTCTTAAGGATTTTATATATTTCAATAGGAGAACTCTTATTCTTCTCATCTCTAAAGGAGTTTAGAAGAATGGTGGGAGAGAGGGGTGTCTCTCATTGAAACCTAACAAATATTGAAAGGTCCAAATAGAGTGAAGATGGAGTTGACATTTCCAATAGTAGGAGAGTCTAGGACCAGAAGACACAGCCTCAGAATATAAGGATGTTCCTTTAGGACAGAGATGAGGATGAATTTCTTTAGCCAGAGGATGATGAATCTGTGGAATTCATTGCCATAGATAGCTGTGGAGCCCAAGTCATAGGGTAATTTAATGGAGAGGTAGATAGGTTCTTGATTAGCATGGGTATCAAAAGTTACATAGGGCAAGAGGCTAGGGTTGAGAGGCAAATAAATCAGCCATGATTGAGTGGTGGAACAGACTTGATGGGCCAAATAGCCTTATTCAGCTCCTATGTCTTATTGTCTAATTTTCATCCAATTTCTTCAGCTGCTTGTGTTAGCACAGTCCTCTCATCTAAGAAAATCCTAGTGAATCTCTTGGAAGGGGATCAAAACTGCACTGTATTTCAGGTGTTGTCTCATCAGTACTTATTCAATTATTATAATATTTACTTATTCCAACTCTCTTGCAACATGGCTCATATCTCCCTTGGCTTTCCTCACCATTTGCCTGCTTGCTTTCTCCAATTTGTGCACCTCGATCCCTCTGAACATTTTCTCCATTAGACAGAACGTTTCTCATTTGTGCATTCACACAAACCAACCTCGGGGACCTGTGCTGAATTACAAGTGTATCCATTCTTAAATAAGACCAAAATCATCTGTGAGAATTGAGGTCACATTGATGCCCTCCATAGTTTTAGCAAGGTTTCCCTGCTTCTCTACTCTTGCCCTTTTGACATGAACTTTCCTTTTTCCTTCCTGATGATTTGGTGCAGCTGTGTGCTAACTTTTTGTGTTACAGATATAATAAAATAATTAATACTACTTTCCACACATTTTATCAAGCAAAACACACTTCAGAAGGTATCTATCCCAGTTGTTGAGTCTCTTTCAGCTCTTTGAAATAAATAGCCAGCCAGCCCCTTTCCACTTTATCCTTCACCCTGCACAGTTAGTCTTCAAATGTCCTCCAATTTTCCTCTGAATGTTACAATTAAATATGGTCCCTTCAAACTTTGAGGCATGGCAGTTCAAAATGGAACACATTCCCTGTGGGAAGGAATAGATTTATGAGTACAAAGCTGATTTATTTTATTCCCATTACAACTCACTCAACTTCAGTGTGTTCCAAAGTGTTTTATAGGCAATGAAATAATTTGGAAGTGCTGTCATTCATGAGCTTTAAGAAGGATTGCAGCCAGTTTTCTCCCACTAGCAAACAATGCTATGGTGCTCTGATAATAAATTAGCAGATGTTGGTTGAGAGAAAAATGTTTCTAATGTTCTCACTGTTGATGGAAGAGATAATGTGTGAAGAGCTGCCCTGGTCTGCTTGGAATAGTTACATGTGACTCAAAGCCAGGACCATGGACTAGGTTTGAATCTAGAAGATGCTCAAGGCATTTCTGTTGTTTGAATCATCTGTTGCGGATAACGACAAAATGAAACTTCTGCATCTATTTCCTGAATGATAGCTGCCAGCATGGACTATGATGGATTCTTTTTGTGTGTTCTGATTTTATCTGTATGTATTTAACAACAGAAATATCAGTTTTCAATGTCAATGTTCATTAGGTAGTGATGAAAGATGGTTCTATGTTTGGAAGCAGAAGAAACATAAACAACTGAGTCAAAAGAGATAGTAAAACAATTGCTGTTTATGTTGGCTACACCATTCATAAAATGACTCCTAATAGCCTTGCAGTGCATTCTGTGAAATACATTGCAGCTCAGTGAATCGCAACATCCATTTATGTGTGTCAATCTAGCTGAAAGATTTATTAAATTTGCTTCCAAAAGCAAAGGTAGTAAATGCATCCCTCTTCATAGTTTAATCCAGATATGCACACAGACTTCCTGCCATGACAAATGCTCTTTCGGAGTGCCTTGAAAGGATCTGAGAGCATTTCAGCTTTATGCTGTAATGCTGATTATTTTTACAGAAAAGCTGGTGATATTCCAGATATTAGCAGCTGTTCAATTTATCACAAGTAGTACAAGCCTACAAGCTCAGGGTATCCAAAAGCATATTATGCATTATTGATGTGAAGTCCTGGTTGTAAAGTAGGAAACTGAACAATAGTCTATACAGAACAAGATTCATTCATAGCTTGTCACACCAGACAGCTAGCCACTGTAATGTTGTTTGGTTGATGTTGAGCAGGTCAGTGTCCCCTATTATATCTAATTTCTTTTTTCAACCCTCTGTTATGGATCAAGCCTTTTTGGTATGGAAAACAAAGGGTATAACATGTTCTTGTGACTTATTCTCAGATAACTGTTTCATGTCTCTTGAACAGTTGTCTAATAAATATAATCTGCCCAGGTCCCATTTTTTTAGATACTTACAAATTAGAAACTTTTTGAATAATAATATAATAATAATATTATTCAATAATAATATGGAATAATACTTTTCCAAATTCATATCCAACTGATATCACAGGAAAAAAATTATATTTAAACCCTTAACAGAAGGGTTTAATAGCAACTATTTATGATATGATTATGAAAATACAGCCAGGTATATCAGATAGAATCAAGAATGAATGGGAAAAGGAACTTCAACTTTCCTTACCCACAGAGAAATGGGAGAACATTTTTCAATTACCGGTAGTTAACTCCTCCTCTATATATGCTTAACATGCGTTGATACAATTTAAGGTGGTGCATAGGGCCCACATGTCTAAAGACAAGTTAGCTCGTTTTTACTCCCATATAAATCCTGTCTGTGATAGATGTCATTCGGAGGTAGCCTCTTTGACTCATATGGTCTGGTCTTGTCCTCTTTCGGAGAAATATTTGAAAGACATTTTTGATATTATTTCAACAGTTTTGAGTATTGATTTATATCCTCATCCTATTACTGCAATTTCTGGCTTACCAATGGAGGAATATAGTTATTTATCCTCTTCAGCTCGTTGGATGATTGCATTTGTTACATTAATGGCCAGAAGATCCATTTTATTGAATTGGAAAAATATTAATCCTCCTACTACATTCCAATGGTTTTCCCAAACAGTGTCTTGTTTAAATTTTTAAAAAATCAGAAGTGTCACTTTTGACCCTTCAGTTAAATTTGAAGAAACTTGGAAACCATTTATTCAACACTTTCATATGATGGAATTTGACCTTTTCTGAATCCTTTTTATTATCCTTAAATATTTGAACAGAGGAGCGGAGTCATTGACATTATTGATTGTATCCGATGTAATAAAATAGCCCAGCTTTGTTTAGTTTACATTTTTTAAAATTTCTAATTTGGGTTTTTTTAATATGTTTTTTTCTATCACGTTTAATTACATCAAGAGTTTGGAAGGCTTAGTACATTTGTGTTAGCTATAGCTTATACTCGTATATACTGTTTACCAACAATGTATTACTATTGTTATTATGCCTGTGTATTTGAAAATTAATAAAAAGTTTTAAAAAGAAAGAAAGAGCAGGTCAGTGTTAGCTAAATCAGGTGAGAGTGGGCAGTTGCGCAGAACGTGTTCTATGTTCTGCACCCTTTCGCCACACTCACAGGATTTGCTGGTCTTTAAACTGTTTGTTGTGAGAGGTTGATCCTGGATGTTTGGGGGGATGTTCCGTGTGGTAGTTCCTCCACTGTAGCAAAGCTTTTCCTCGATTTTAGGCAGTTGGAAACCGGCATATGATAATGTAGTGGGCACCATGGATCCGAGTTCTATTTAACTTTTACAACTTTTGTTGTAGTGTATCTTTGGATCTCTGGGGGAGCAATGCCTGCAAGTCTGTAAGTGATATTAGTGGGTGTGGGGCACAGTGTGCCTGTGATTATTTGGCAGGCTTCATTAAGCAACAGGTCTATTTTCTTCGCATGGGCTGATCTGCCCACACAGATGCGCAGAATTCTGCAGGTGCATAGCAGAGTGCTAGGGCAGTTGATCTAAGTGTGTGAGCATTAGCTCCCCATTTCGTGTCTGCTAATTTTTTCAAGAGAGAATTGTGAGAGCCAACTTTCCCTTGGAGTTTTTGGATGTGGGTGGCAAATGAGAGTGTCCTATCCAGTGTCACGCCCAGGTAAATTGGAGTCGGATGGTGTTCGAACTCCTTCCCACACCAGAAGATCTTGAGTTTCTGAGCTGCTTCTTGATTCCTCAGGTGGAATGCACACAGTTGAATTTTTGATGGATTTGGGTTCAGAGACTATTTTTCATAATACTGCTTCATTGCTTCGAGGACTGCTGTAAGTCGTACTTCAACTCACTGGCGGCGCCAGAGGGTTTCTCTTGCTGGTGTTACAGTGGGGCTGAATTATTCAGTGATAGTGCTGAGGGATTTACTGTATGGTAATACGTATTCGCAAGGCCAGACACGTGGCGTTCAAAAGTCAGTTTCAAGCATTATGTGCCTACTATAAACGCCTCTGTTGATTCACAAGCAACAGCAATTGATAGATCTAATATAGAAGTGAACTGTGACAGTGTCAACAACATCGGAGGCAACCCAGTCTACACAGAGCATAAACAAACAAACCAACAGAGCATCTGACCCACAGCGCACAACATGAATTATGCACCAGTCCTACAAACAGCGTCAAATGCGTGCTTTTCAAATGATAACACAACACTAAATGTCCACTGCTATTGGCATTACATAGACAGACAATGCCAAAAGATACACCGTTATTAAAGTCAAATAAGGCAAACAACAGATGCAAGGCTTTATCAGGAGTTGGACAAATAGTACTCCGAGCATGCAATACCTCGATTAATCCGGCTACTGAATTTAAAACAAAATCAACAGAATCACCGCTTGGAAGTCTAAGCAAAACCAGTATTTGCAGGAAACATAAGGACTATGGGGTATCCACCACAAAATAATAATTATAATCAGCATTAGTCTAGACCCAAATTTTAAAGAACTCAACTGTACTCACCATTGATGTGTTCAGAGAAGCACAATCCGTCTGTTGTGATTGGTGGCGAAAGCATCAATGATTTTCTGGATGTCAAGTGCCTTGGTCCTCCAACTGTTTATAGCCAACAGGGCCAAGTTGCTGTTCCGAGCATCACTGCCACTATTCCTCAGGTAGTTTTTGAGGCGTCTGAGGCAAGAAATACTCTGTTCGCATGAGGCAGATGTCGCAGGCAGAGTCAGTGATATGCAGATTAGTTTGTATAAATCTATAAATATATCACGGGAGGGTCTCATTAGAGCTAGAAATTCCACTGTGTCATTCAGAGTCTGTCCTTGCTTTTGTTTTGTTTCCAGCAGACGCCAAACCTGATGTAGCTCTGCAGTCAGGTTCACTTCAATCACTCCATAGTATTGGGTCATTGGCCAAAGACCATTCTTGTCTAGGAAGAGCTTGTGTTTGGGACTCAATGCTGAGACTCCAGTCAGAACACACCCAGTCTCAATTGAGAACCGTGTTTCCATTTTAGTCAGAAGTCTGTCTATACTCGGATAGAAACAGTGCTTGCGAAGGTCATCAGAGGATGTGACAGGTGTGAGTTCAGTTTGGGCCTCAACAACAAAATCATGTGGGCGGCAGGGTGGCTGGGCCTGTCTGCTTTCATGTGGTCTGCTCTGTCTACCAGCCTTGACGCACAGGTCCCTAGTTCTTGACTGAATTTCACTCCGTGATTTCTCTCCCCGTTTTGCTGAGAGTGCATTGATAACAGACTGAGCCAAGTCCACAGCAGATGAAAGCTCCAAACTGGGAGATGGTAGCTGGTCTGACATGAACTTGGTGACTCGGAATAAATCCTCAAACAGAGCAAAAAGTAAAGCAAACGGCTCGACATTCAGTCCATTTACAGCTCTGGCCTCCGTTTTCCTCCGTGCATTTGGTTGACCCATAATATCCTGTAGAGTAGCTAGAATGGCAGGGAGTGATTTCCTTATAGCCCACAAATCTGTATACTGCCAATCTCTTCAACTCCACAGGCTGTGCAGTTGATTCCAGTTCTCTCTGTTTCTTCATGAAAAGATCATGGGCAACAGAGTTTGAAAAGAAGGCTGAGACACCACTGATTCCTCTGGATGAGGTCGTTTTCTCACTAAAAATCGATCCATTATTCACGCCGGCCAAAATAATGCACGTGCCAGGCCCACGCTAGCTTGTAAAAGCACAATGTGTGTAAGTGTGGCATCCGTTAGTCTCGTGAGACCATGGATCTGTGCCCGGATCCTGCACAACGTATGTATACTATCAACCTCTCGTGTGAGTGACATCACCACCTTAAGTGATCTTAGGTCAGCTTAACTGATCCGAGTGAGGACAGCAATGGCAAGACACTGACAACGAACGAATAAGCAGAAGTGTAGAGTGGATCTGATCTCAGGCCTGCACAGAGTTTATAACTTTATTGCAGCGTGGGTACTATGGTAATTGGGGGCACTGCTTCACTAGATCAACTGGAGAAACAAGCCGTATTCAAAACCATACAGAGAAAGCAGCTGCAATTTGTATGTCAAATTTCAGTTAATTTCTTGGTGGTGCTATTGTAATTTCTGCTGCTGCTATAGCACCAGCAAGCACCACCTCAGCACCGACACTGCTTCAGCTTCTTGGAAGGAGTTAGCTTGTGTTGCTACGCATAGGTCGTCTGCATAGATAAACCTGCGTGTCTTAGGAAAGGCTGGTTGGTCGTTTGTGTAAACATTAAATAGTAGAGGTGCCAAGACTGATCCTTGTGGTAGTCCGTTTTTTGTGGACGCCACCTTCTCTTAATTCCATTCATTTCTACATAAAATCTGCGAATTTCTAGGAGGCCTCTTATTACTTTGACTGTGGTTTCGTTCTTTAACGTTTTAGATAATTTCAGTAGAAGGCCTCTGTGATTCACAGTGTTGTATGCTGCTGTTAAGTCAATGAATACTGCCCCTGTAATTTGTCACATTTCAAAGCCATTCTCAGTGTACTGGATTAAGCTCAGGACTTGACCACAGCGAGAGCGGCCTGGCCTGGTGTTAGAAGATCTTCGACTAAGGGGGATATTCTTTTCTGTATGAGTCTCTCATAGAATTTATAGAAGGTGCAGAGCAAGGAAATCGCTCTGTAATTTTTAGGAATGTTGGGGTCTTTATTGGGTTTTAGGAGAGCAATAACTCTGGCTCTTCTCCACTTTTTAGGTATTTTTACTGATCTTAGGCAACAGTTAAAAAGGGACAGAAGCCAGTGGAGTGCTTAAACAAGATGTTTAAGGAATTCATTAATAGTCCCATCTATGCCAGCAGCTTTGTTGGATTTTAGTTGTGATACTTCATCCTTTAATTCTTCTAGGGTGAGAGGTGGGAAGTTGTTATTCCCGGTTGAGACAGCTGACTCCATCTCCTGATGTTGCTTTTTCTTTTGCCTCCGTTCCTTGGTATTTGGTCAACCATTTAGTATTAGTTGGTGGGCAACCTGATTGGGTGTTACGGCAGCAATTCTCTGAGGTGGTCTATTGTCTGAGTTGAGTTTCCAAACAGTTGCCCATGCCTTCTTACTGTTCTTGATCATGTCTGTGTTTTCTATCAGTTCCTGCCAATTCTGTTGTCTCTCTTGGCTCATTAGGGACAGAACTGGCTCTCCCATTTCAATTGTGTCTTGGCCAAATGGGTCTTGGTCGTATAAGTTGACATACTCATCATCACTTTGCTTGATATCACTAGTCAATCCCTCAATCCCTGAATATATTTACTTCTGCAGCCTCCAGGTATGTTCTGCTGTGCTACTTCCCAGATTAATTGGACAAATTCATCATAATGATCAGGTTCTGGTGGTATGGTATCGATAAGTTGATCGAGGGATTCTGCGCCACAGAACAAGGTGTCACATGTATTTGTGATTAGATAATTTTGATGGTAAATTTAAAGGGATACATAGTGAATAGGAAATCATCTTAAAATGCTTCTAAGAAGAGAGAAACAATGCCATTATTGAAGAGAAAGGGAGGGAAATTATTTGGCATGCCCTGACTAATATTTATCTCTTGTTCAATTTCTCAAAGCACAGTTGGTAATGATCACAAGACTGAATATCAAAATAATTTGACAGTGAGTAAGACACAAAAGGAAATGTTGAGGTCAGATAGTCAAATGTTACTCCCCTGCTTTTCTTAGAAAATGTGCCATGAATTTTCTCCACTCACTTGATGGGACAGGCAAGGTCTTCAAAGATGGATGATAGAATGAAGCGAAGGACTTTGAGGAACAATTTATAGATCAACTTTTACTTTATCATAACCATACCAAAGGATCTGCAAAAAATATCATTGCTCCCCCAAAGTTTCGACATGCCACAGACTCTCTCTCTCTCTCTAACTAACAAGGGCTAGAGAGGTACCTTTCCACAAGAGAAGGCAGACCAACAAACAACTCACTGTTTTGATTTTACAAACTGCAGATCACTTTTTATTCCAAGTTTCTCTGACTTGAGAATCAGCAGCAAACTCCCCCACACCACTGAAAGAGAGGGAGAGAGAGAGAGAGAGCAATCATTCGAGTACAGAGGCCTCCGACAGTCGCACCAGCTGTCTTGATGTCTCAGTCTCCCATGATGCCTCAGTTGCTGACTCTGGCGAGGAATTGAGTCCACAGGGCCGTGCTAGGCCGCACGCCGAGGTTCCTGTCTATCAAGCCGCTCCTGGAGATATTGAAAATAGTTGGTCAGCGAGCTCTGGGAATGGAAACCCTCAGCTGTAAGAACCACAGGTTGAATGCAGCTGCAGATCTCTTTTTAAACTTCAGTCTGAGCCACAGCAAGAATCTTCGCTCATGTAGCTCTTCAGGGGAAATGATGGTATATTTGGATTTAATTTATTAGCCAAATATATACATTTATCTGCTTATTATTAATCCTCATTCCTGATTCCAAATTCTTCTGTAACCTCTCCTTTATATCTATTCCACAAAAGCCTCTGATATCACTATATTTTTCCAACTCTGCCTTCAGCCAATAGTCCCTTACCACCCTGCACTCAATATTTGCCATTGAATGCTTAGACTCAGAGCTTGGAATTCCTTCTCTAAGCCAAACTATCTCTTTAATTTCCATTTCTTCTCCTTTAAGACTCCTTTGTCTTCTTTGACAAGCTTTTGATCACATGACCCCTATTTTATGTGAGTCACTCTGTCAAATGACTGAAGGATGAATATTTGTCAAGGCATTAGGGTTGAAACCCCTCCCTCCCTTTTCTGGCAAGTAGTAATTTAGTTCTTATCCATCTTAAAGCATCTTAAGATCATTTACTGCATTAAGGTTATAGAAACAGGAGTAGGGGTAGGCTACTTGTCACCTCAAATCTGCTCAACCATTCATGAAACCACTGTTGATCTTCTATCTCAAAACCATTTTCAAGCCTTATCCCTTGGTGTCCACAATTAGCTGATTTATTGTTAGAATGAAATTAGTGATTGGGCTCCACTCCCCTCTAGGGTAGGTACTTCCAAAGACACTCCTCATTTCAGTTTGAAATGGCCAATCTCTAACCTGCAACTATGGCCTCTAGTTATTCACTCCTCAACCAAGGGAAACATATACCTCACATCAAGACCTCTTAAGAATTTTGCACCAGATCAATTTTTTTGTTTTGGTTAGTGCTGATGAACCCTTTAAAGTCAGAGTAGCATTAAGTTCTTTTCATTTCTCTTTCATGTGACACATTTCCTGTGCAGTTGATGGCTTGGTCATCTATTTTAAGATCTGTTTTTAACAGAAAGTGAGTGAATTGTTATTTCCTTACAGTATCAAACAGATATTTTCTCAAAGCTGCTGCAAACTTAAAAGGATATAGGATTGGAGGGATATACTCTTTCACTAATTCTCCAATACTGAACACCCAACGTGTCCCAGGCAGTGCCACAGTGGAGGGATCTTTATTTTCAGATTCGAAGGGACGTTCCCCTCACAAATATTGTAGCATTTGCCTAAACATCATATTTTAAGCACTTTTGTGTCCTAAACGGGTTTTGGGTGTATAATGGTTTACACCTCCATAAAAGTGTAAAAACATAATGCATTTGTCACACAGTTTGGCAGCTAACTGAGAAGCAGAGCGCTGCTACTTTATTCTCAAGTGGGTCACCACTTTTAAAATAATCTCAGCACTGCATCTGCAGATATGGGTGAGACTAATGGGGAGGGTGGGTGGGTGTGATGTTGTGGTAGAAGTAAATAGGAGAAGTGAGGAAATGGGCAGAGATAAAAATATAAGAGGGGTTGAGAAAACATGGATGGACATCTGGCAGAGGCAATCACTGACCATGGAGCAAGTGCAATGGCTCACCATAACCAAAGGTTGTATGAAGCTCCTGCAATCAGCCAAAGTCACAAGGTCACATGAAAATACAAATTAAGCTTTTAGATCATAAGATATAGGAGCAGAATTAGCCCATTTGGCCTATTGAGTCTTCTGAGTCATTTCATCATGGCTGATTCAATGTTCCTCTCAGCCCCAACGTCCTGCCTTCTCTTCGTATCCTTTCATGTCCTGACCAATCAAGAATCTATCAACCTCTCCCTTAAATATACATAAAGACTTGGCCTCCACAGCTGGCTAAAGAAATTCCTCTTCATCTCCGTTCTAAAAGGGCGCCCATGTATTCTGAGGCTGTGTCCTCTGGTCTTAGACTCACCCACCTTAGGAAACATCCTCTCCACATCCATTCTATCAAGGGCTTTCACCAACTGATAGGTGTCAGTAAGGTCACCCCTCATTATTCTGAATTCCAGTGAATATTCCAGTAAATCTTCTCTGAACTGCTTCTAACACATTAATATCCCTCCTTGTTTAAGGAAACCACTGCTGTACACAGGACTCCATATATGTCTTATAATTAAAACATAACCTTCCTGCCTTTATATTCAATTTTTCTACAAATAAGTGCTAATATTTTGTTTGATTTCCTAGCTACTTTCTGCAACTGTGTACTGGCCTTTAGGGAATCATGCATTAGATCACTCATATTCCTTTGCATCTCAGAATCCTTCACCGTTTAGATGATAATGCTTTTAAAATTCACTTTTTATCTGCCAAAATGGACAATTTCACATTTCCTTTCTTAGTATCCCATTTGCCAGATCATTGTCCACTCACTTATCCCATCTATATTTCTTTGTAGCATTCTTATTTCCTCTTCACAATTTACTTTCCAACTCTCTTATTTTATTTTATGTTGAGACATAGCAGTTACATTTATGTCTTTGCAATGTGGAGAGAAACCAGAATACCCGGAGGAAACCCATGCAGTCAAGGGGAGAACACAAAAGCTCCTTAAAGACAGCGACAGGAATTGAACCCTGGCTGTTGGTTCTGTAATAGCGTTATGCTCACCACTATGCTACTATGTTGCCTGTCATCAGCAAATTTAGAAACGATGCATTTGATCCATTCATCTAAGTTATTTGTCAAAATTGTGAAAAGTGGAGCACTCCACTCAGCACAAACATGGGTCTTAATTTTGTGGAGTAGATATAGGCATGTATTGATGTTGATGTGCTCACAAAATATTAATGTATAGTTATAGTGGGAAGATGTATATATCCTTGCTTGCTTCCCCATACAAACAACTTGGTCTGGATTTAGTACACAACTGCCAACTTAAGACATGTAATAACAATAAATTCCATTTTCTTGGCACCTCTCAAGCACCAAACTATGCTGAGATGCTTCACAGAATCTTAATCAAGTAATAATTGTCACTAAACTAATTCAGAAAATTTTGGGGTAGCTGACCACAGAGTTTGTCAAAGAGTTGGGGCTCTACAAGCAAGACAAGCAGAAGGACTCCTTTCAACCAGGACAAGTACCTCAGCAATTCTAGAAAGGTGGCATGTACCTTCTGGGGATGGCACGGGCAGCGTAAAAATATTATAGAGCCAGTGAGCAGAGTTCAATTCCCTCCATTGTCTGTAAGGAGTTTGTATGTTCTCCCCATGCCCATGTGGGTTTCCTCTGGGAACTCCAGTTTCCTCCCACATTCCAAAGACACGTGGTTGTAATTAGGCAGCATGGGCTCGTTGGGCCATCAGGGCCTGTTACCATGTTGTAGCTCTAAATAAATAAATTGAAATAACACTTGTTACTATCATGCATGCTCAACTATCATATTTTCTTCCATACAGACTTTAAAACAAAGTTTGTAATTGCAGTGATCGATTAAGTGTTCCAGTGAAACTTTGTGTTAAATGCACTTGATAAAACTCTCCAGGTGCTGTCACTCTAAACAAGCACCCGTTCCACATCATCTGGCTGGTATGGAATTTTTCTTTGCTCTAATTGATGACCACTTCAAGGTTAAATCAACAAGTAGTTTCTTCCGCTAATTTTACAATTAAGTCTATCTAATCATCCGATATCTCTCCATTCCTAAAGCTTTGCTCAAGCCAAATGCCAAATTTACGAATCAACAAAACACACTTTCTGATAAGTATTTCACAAATCCCTGTTTTCTCATTTGAATTGCCAAAATGAGAGTACCTGCTCCATATTTTTATTTTAATATTCTTTTAGTATGTGGAAGTCATTGACAAGAACAGTATTTACAGTACTAATTTCCTTTGAATTAAATGGCTAGTTCAGAGTGCCACCATATTTGCATTTAACAATAATAATGTATAACAGTACACTTAAGGAGCAAGGTATGGCGTTAGTTGTTTTTCAAGGGCAGGAGGTAAAGTGATGAAAATTGTGTCCCAGCACTAGTTTTCCCATCTGTTGCCATCCTTAGGTTGTGGGAGAGTGTGGGAAGGACGTTCTTGCAAGAGATAGCTCAGGGTCCTGTCAGGAATGCTGTACGTACAGTACGTGGTAGCAGTGGAACGGAAAAAGCATTCCCCGAGCCTCATTTCCTTTTCATTATTCAAGAATGCTGGCCAATGAATTTTTCTACTGGTGCTAGAGAAGGAAAATGTAAATCAGGATTACCTGTCTCTTATTTCAGAAGAAAAAAAGAGAAATCCTGTCTCTGGTTTCATTGCATCACAGATACACTTGGTAACCTTCTAGATGGTCAGTTCATTGAACGTTGCAGCTGTGACATACTAGCCCGCAGAGAAGAAAGTAAATGAAGATAAATGCAACTTAAGTCACTATACTACATGAGTACAGATGCCTGGGAAGTGTTCTCAAGAACTGCTATAAATAAAAGACCCTCTTTAATCTTCCAATAGCAGAAGGTTATGAAATACTCAGTTTAACACACACACAAAAAGCTGGAGGAGCTCAGGATCTATGGAGAAAAATTATGAGTCGAGGTTTTGGGCTGGGAACCTTCATCAGAACTCAAAGGGAAGGAGAAAGAAGCCAGAATGAGAAAGTGGGGGGGGAAGGGAAGGAGTACAAGCTGGAAGTTGATAGGTGGAGCCAGGTGAGGGGAGGGTAGATAGGTGGGAGAGAAATACTCAGAATGAATGGAGGGTCACATTGACCATTAAAGCCACCTTGAGCCAGCTGCTAAAGGGGTTATTTTTGGATTGGGCATTCCAAATAATTCAATGCAGACCTCCACTGTAGTTCCAATAATGTATTATTATTACAATCACAAGCAAGTCAAAGCAACCACAAGACTAGGCATGTGCCAATTCTGTGAGCTTCTGTTAGATTTTTTTTGTGCTATGTGGTTTAACATCAGTAAAGTCCAGCTTCAGAACGAGTCACTTGTAAAGTCAGGCTTTAGCTTTCTCAAAATAGCATCAGCATTGCAAAAAAGCTTCAGACTGTCCTAACAAGCAGTAAGTTAATCAACATGTTATCTTTAAATGTGACACTTAAGTATAAAGATAAATTTAGAATTATAAGTTGTCATGCTTGCCAAACTGCAAAGGAAAAGATTATTTATAGAAAATTGCATATTGCAGAAACTTAATTAGCATATTCAGGGATGAGAATTCTGGTATACATGACTTGACAATTTTCTCATCAGACACTTCATCAACGCGCTCAAGCTCTGTAACATTGCTCCACAGAAAAGACTGGTAATATATATATATAATATCAGACAAAAAGTATCACCACTTCCTGGGGTTCAGTTCACTCTCATGCAATTCTGGATTATCAATATCGTGGCAGATAAAATCCAGTGAACAAAGTTAGCACAATTCTGTAACAGTAATACAGGAAAATGTTTTAAGATATTAGCAAGAAGATAAATGCATTCACTTATCCAGAAATGAAATGAGTGAAATGTGGCATATCATTGACTCGAAATCAGATCTCACCCATAAATTATACTGTAAATGAGTGGTGCTCATTTACCAAAGTTATCGAAACTTATCCAGTATTTTCCCTGTAATTTTGGTGGTCAACAGTAAGAGCCATGTTACTCTCAATCCCCATAGAGATTGCTACCTGTCACATATACAGGTTGAATTGGTAGTAGGGAAGGCAAATTATAATGTTTGCGTTCATTTCAAGTGAAATTTCTAGAATATAAAAGCAAGAATGTAATGCTGAGGCTTTATAAGGCATTAATCAGATTACACTTAAAGTATTGTGAGCAATTTTGGGCCCCATCAGAGAGGGTCCAAAGGAAGTTTATGAGAATTATCTCAGGAAAGAAAGGATTAATGTATGAGGAACATTTGATGGTTCTGGGCCCTGAACTCACTAGAGTTTAGAAGAATGAGGGAGATCTCATTGGAACCTATCGAATATTCAAAGACCTCGATAGAGTGGACATGAAGAGGATGTTTCGAATAGTAGAGAAGTCTAGAACCAGAGGGCTCAGCATCAGAATTCAAGGAGATCCCTTTATAACAGAGATGAGGAGGAATCCCATTAGCTAGAAGTGCTTGGAGCACAAGTCATTGGGTATACTTAAAGCAGTGGTTTTGTTTAGTAAAGGGTTCAAAGGTTACAGGAAGATGCAGGTGAATGAGGTTGGGGGGAATAAATCAACTATGATCGAATGGTGGAGCAGACTCAAAAGGCTAGTTAAGCTAATTCTATTCCTGCGTCTTATGGTCATATTATTGTCACTAAGGATCATAGGAAGTGATTAACACCTTGAAGTACACATCACCAGGTAGCTGCAATAAATATGCAAAAAGCAGCATGGAGCAGAAGGAAACTATGGAGGGGGTGAGGGAGAGCCCGCCTTCCCTGTGTACGGCTACAATCCCTATTCACACCCACACATCCATGCCCATGCACAGGGTGCTCCCATGTCAATGTGAAGCATTCAATCACAATGCAGGCAGAGATCAGAACAGAGATTATTGCAGGCACTCGAGCACATCTGTTGTACCTGCAGGGTTAAATTAGTGAACAGAAACTCCAAGTCCCAGTAGCCTCATCTTAATTTATGTGTAGTTGTTGACTTGGTGCTGGATTTGTTCCTCATCTGGAAATAAGCAAAGAAGGCCGGATACGAGGAAATCTGCAGATGCTGGAAATTCGAACAACACACACAAAATGCTGGTGGAACACAGCAGGCCAGGCAGCATCTATAGGGAGAAGCACTGTCGACGTTTCGGGCCGAGACTCTTCGTCAGGACTAACTGAAAGGAGAGATACTAAGAGATTTGAAAGTAGTGGGGGGAGGGGGAAATGCGAAATGATAGGAGAAGACCGGAGGGGGTGGGATGAAGCTAAGAACTGGAAAGGTGGTTGGCGAAAGTGATACAGAGCTGAAGAAGAGGAAGGATCATGGGACGGGAGGCCTCGGGAGAAAGAAAGGGGGAGGGAGAGCACCAGAAGGAGATGGAGAACAGGCAGAGTGATGGGCAGAGAGAGAGAAAAACAAACAAACAAATAAATATGTCAGGGTTGGGGTAAGAAGGGGAGGAGGGGCATTAACGGAAGTTAGAGAAGTCAATGTTCATGCCGTCAGGTTGGAGGCTACCTAGCCGGTATATAAGGTGTTGTTCCTCCAACCTGAGTGTGGCTTCATCTTGACACCAGAGGAGGCCATGGATAGACATATCAGGATGGGAATGGGACGTGGAATTAAAATGTGTGGCCACTGGGAGATCCTGCTTTCTCTGGCAGACCGAGCGTAGGTGTTCATTTGAAGTATTTTGTAAATTAATGTATGAGCGATATAAATTCTTCACAAGTAGAAAAAAGGAAAATAAAATGAAACAAGTAAATGCTGTGCTTGAAGATGAACGTGAGGAATTTTATATAGATGTGCTTTGTGAAAATAAACTAAGTAAGAACGACTGGACTATTCCATTGCAAGTGAATCAAAACAATATTCTGTTTAAACGTGATACTGGAGCAGAAGTAAATGTTCTTGCAGAATCTGAGTTTAATGCTTTAAAGCCAAGACCGAAGTTACATCAGACGAATATAAAAGTGACTGGGTATTCCGGTGCAGACATTCCAGTTAAAGGAACATGCGTGGCAAAGATATCACACAAAAATATTGTGCACACGCTTTCATTTGTGGTCGTGCCAAAAACGTACAGTCAATTCTGGGTTTATCTGCCTGTGAAAGACTTAATTTGGTGAAAAGAGTTTTAGTCTTGGAAAGTGACACAGAGCTGAGGCGACAGTGTGTTGCGGTACAGTCGGCAGAAGGTGATGTAACTCGACTAC
This sequence comes from Hemitrygon akajei, assembly GCF_048418815.1. Lineage (NCBI taxonomy): Eukaryota > Metazoa > Chordata > Chondrichthyes > Myliobatiformes > Dasyatidae > Hemitrygon > Hemitrygon akajei. Next base: position 76,495,667 of record NC_133130.1, on the reverse strand, counting down.
AGGTCCAGCTCATAGAGGAAAATGCTGACACAGAGAATATAAAAGCTGTAGCTGCGGTGTCTGAGACAACCAAACAGGAGGCAAGTGATGATGTGAAACAGCAATGGCAGGAGGATGCTAGCAATAATGAAAGAGATACTGAGAGAATATGAGATTCAGTTTCATCACCGTCTAGAGCAAGAACGCTCACAGTGGGCACAGTATAAGAAAGAAATGAAAGCACAAGTGAAGGAATTGAGAAGTTTTATTGAAATGATAAAGTCTCAGCATAAAAAAAAGATTACACAGTTAATGAATGAAATAGATAAAGAAAAGAAGATTCGTATTTCATTACAAATGGAAGTCGAACGTGAATTGACTGATCTAAGGAGATGTTTGTCTGAAGGACAAGGAGACAAAGTGAGGATACAAGATAAAATGAACACATGGACATGGTCCAAACAGAGGAGGGAGCAGTGTTAAGAAGAAATCGCTAAGAGCCAACCACAAGAGTTTCTGTTATCTGATATAGATGTTTTTTGATTAACGTTGTTAATTGTTTTTTTCTTTTTAAGGGAAGGAAGATGTGGTGATATCATGTGCAATGATGTGCAGTTCATGATTGGACAGAGCACTGATCATGCGCAGGATTGCTAGAATGTTCCAGCACGTGGCTGGGTTAAGACGTGTTTGTTTATTACTGTAAATAAAAGTTCTCTAATTCTTCCAGAATATGATTCTTCACTATTAACCCACAGTATGTTTAAACAGAAGTAACATAACAGTGTCTTCAATGCAGGGGAAACTAGTGCCCATAGTAGAGCTGGCTGAGGCTACAACATTCGCTGGCTTTTTCAACCCTGTGCTATGGCCCCTCCATACCAGATGGTGATGCTACCAGTTAGAATGATCTCCACGGTATATATAATATATATATATATATATATAATTGTATATATAATTACCTGGATAGACAGGGTCTGATTAGGAACAGTCAGCATGGATTTGTGCGTGGAAGGTCATGTTTGACAAATCATTGAATTTTTTGAAGAGGTTACGAAGAAAGTTGACGAGGGTAAAGCAGTGGATGTTGTCTATATGGACTTCAGTAAGGCCTTTGATAAGGTTCCGCACGGAAGGTTAGTTAGGAAGGTTCAATCGTTAGGTATTAATATTGCAGTAGTAAAATAGATTCAACAGTGGCTGGATGGGAGATGCCAGAGAGTAGTGGTGGATAACTGTTTGTCAGGTTGGAAGCCAGTGAGTAGTGGTGTGCCTCAGGGATCTGTACTGGGTCCAATGTTGTTTGTCATATACATTAATGATCTGGATGATGGGGTGGTAAATTGGATTAGTAAGTATGCAGATGATACTAAGATAGGTGGCGTTGTGGATAATGAAGTTGGTTTTCAAAGCTTGCAGAGAGATTTAGGCCAGTTAGAAGAGTGGCCTGAATGATGGCAGATGGCGTTTAATGCTGAGAAGTGTGAGGTGCTACATTTTGGTAGGAATAATCCAAATAGGACATACATGGTAAATGATAGGGCATTGAAGAATGCAGTCGAACAGAGTGATCTAGGAATAATGGTGCATAGTTCCCTGAAGGTGGAATCTCATGTGGATAGGGTGGTGAAGAAAGCTTTTGGTATGCTGGCCTTTATAAATCAGAGCATTGAGTATAGGAGTTGGGATGTAATGTTAAAACTGTACAAGGCATTGGTAAGGCCGAATTTGGAGTATTGTGTACAGTTCTGGTCACTGAATTATAGGAAAGATGTCAACAAAATAGAGAGAGTACAGAGAAGATTTACTAGAATGTTACCTGGGTTTCAGCACCTAAGTTACAGGGAAAGATTGAACAAGTTAGGTCTTTATTCTTTGGAGCGTAGAAGGTTGAGGGGGGACTTGATAGAGGTATTAAAAATTATGAGGGGGGATAGATAGAGTTGACGTGGATAGGCTTTTTCCATTGAGAGTAGGGGAGATTCAAACAAGAGGACATGAGTTGAGAGTTGGGGGCAAAAGTTTAAGGGTAACACAAGGGAATTTTTTCACTCAGAGAGTGGTAGCTGTGTGGAACAAGCTTCCAGTAAAAGTGGTAGAGGCAGGTTTGGTATTTTCATTTAAAGTAAGATTGGATAGGTATATGGACAGGAAAGGAATGGAGGGTTATGGGCTGAGTGCGGGCCAGTGGGACTAGGTGAGAGTAAGTGTTCAGCATGGAGTAGAAGGGCTGAGATGGCCTGTTTCCATGCTGAAATTGTTATATGGTTATATGGTACACCTGCTGAAATTTGTGAGTGTCTTTGGTGGAGTACCAAGTCTCCTCAAACCCCTAATGAAATTATAAAGGCGCTCTTGTGCCTTCTTTGTAATTGCATCAATATGTTGGGCCCAGGATAGATCTTCAGAGATATAGACACCCAAGAACTTGAAACTGCTCACTCTTTCCACAGCTGATCCCTCAATAAGGATTTGTGTGTATATTGCCTCAACTTCCCTTTCCTGAAATCCACAATCAATTCTTTAGTCTTATTGACGTTGACTGCATGTGTGTTGTTGCTGTGACAACTCTTAGCACTCAGCTGATATATTTCGCTCCTGTACGCCTCCTCATCACCATCTAACATTTTGCCAACAATAGTTGTGTCATCAGCAAAATTATAGCTGATGTTTGAGCTGTGCCATTACACACAGTCATGTGTGTAGGGAGGTCAGCCGTGGACTAAGTACATCTTCTTGAGTGTGCCAGTCTTGATTGTCAACGAAGAGATGTTATTTCCGATCTGCACTGTCTGTGGTCTCCTGGTCAAGGATACAGTTGCGGAGGGAGGTACAGAGGCTCAGATTTTTTAGCTTGTTGATTATAACTGAGGATATGATGGTGTCAAATGTTGAGTTGTAACCAATAAACATCAGCCTGATATACATATCGCTATTGTCCAGATGATCCAAGGCTGAGTGGAAAACAAACGAGATTGCTTCAGCTGTAAACATATTGTGGTGAAAGGCAAATTGCAGTGGGTGCAGGCCCTTACTTAGGCAGGAGTTGATTCTGGCCATGACCACGTTCAGTTGGGCGATGGTGGTTGGGACACCACACCCTGCCTTTCTTGGGCACTAGTATGATTGTTGCCCATTTGAAGTACTGTATGTAGAAACCTCTGACTGCAGCAGTGAGAGATTGAAGATGCCCTTGAACACTCCTGCCAGTTGGTTGGCACAGGTTTTCAGAGCCCTACCAGGTACACCATCAGGGCCTGATGCATTGCGAGGGCTCACCCTCTTGAAGATGTTCTGACGTCAGCCTCCGGAACACAGATCACAGTGTTTTTACGTGGATCGCACAGGTTTAGTTTTATCCTCCCTTTCAAAGTGTGCATAAAGCCATTGAGCTCATCTGGGAGTGAAGCATCACAGCCATTCATGATGTTAGGTTTCTCTTTGTAGGCATTAATGGCCTGCAACCCCTGCCAGTGCTGATGTGCATCCAATTCCATCACTAACCTCAATTAGTTGTTTTTTCACTCTTAAAATAGCCTTCTGTAAATTGTACCTGGATGGTTCTGGATCACCAGTGTTGAATGCCTGGGATGCAGCCCTTAGCAGACTAAGAGGCCCCACAACTTTTGGTTCGGGTATGTCCACGATGTTCTCAAAGGCACACATTCATTCACATAAAAATATTGGCGTTTACTCCCCTGCATAGATGCTGCCTGACTTGCTGAGTTGTGTGTGTGTGTGTGTGTGTGTGTGTGTGTGTGTGTGTGTGTGTGTGTGTGTGTGTGTGTGTGTGTGTGTGTGTGTGTGTGTGTGTGTGTGTGTGTGTGTGTGTGTGTGTGTGTGTGTGTGTGTGTGTGTGTGTGTGTGTGTTGAACTCACATCTACTGTGATGAAGTGGTTTGAGAGGTTGGTCATGGCCAGAATCCACTCCTCCCTAAGTAAGGACCTGCACTCACCGCAATTTGCCTATTGCCACAATATGCTTACAGACGAAGCAACCTCATTTGTTTTCCACTCAAATATGTCTTGTGTTAATCAATAAATATCAGTAACCCTCACAACTTATAAAGTAATAAAACAGGGAAGATAATCATGCCTTAATCACACCCATCCTACCCTGCAAAGTGTATAGTTATGGTCCCCAGGAATATGGTCCTCGATTAAATAAGACAGCCATTTTCTGTGTTCATATGCGCTTTCCTTAATCATGGTTCCCTTGGCCTGAAGCCCAATAGCATTGCTAAACTATCTAACAGCCCAGACAAAATGAATAAGGAACTGAAAGCCTGTGAAATAAGGATTGAGGATTTCCAAAGAAGGGTTGGGAAGCTTGCTTAATCTCAGGCCCTCTTTGAAAGAGGAGATACATCCACTCTCAGTGTCATTCATATAGAAGGTGAAAGTCCCTAAAAATGAATGGATTTAGAAACATAGGAACATTGAAAATCTACAGCACAATACAGGCCCTTCGGCCCACAAAGCTGTACCAAACATGTCCTTACCTAGGCTTACCTATAGCTCTTTATTTTTCTAAGCTCCATGAACCTATCCAGGAGTCTCTTAAAAGACGCTATCATTTCTGCCTCCACCACCGCCATCGGCAGCCCATTCCACGCACTCGCCACTCTCCGCGTAAAAAACTTACCCCTGACATCTCCTCTGTACCTACTTCCAAGCACCTTAAAACTATGCCCTCTCGTGCTAGCCTTCAGCCTTGGGAAAAAGCCTCTGACTAGCCACACGATCAATGCCTCTCATTATCTTGTACACTTCTATCAGGTCACCTCTCATTCTCCGTCGGTCCAAGGAGAAAAGGCCGAGTTTACTCAACCTACTCTGATAAGGCATGCTCCCCAATCCAGGCAACATTCTTTTAAATCTCTTTCTATGGTTTCCACATCCTTCCTGTAGTGAGGCGACCAGAATTGAGCACAGTACTCCAAGTGGGGTCTGACCAGTGTCCTACATAGCTGCAACATTACCTCTTGGCTCTTAAACTCAATCCCACAATTGATGAAGGCCAAAGCACCGTATGCCTTCTTAACCACAGAGTCAAACCTATGTAGCAGCTTTGAGTATCCTATGGACTTGGACCCCAAGATCCCGCAGATCCTTCACACTGCCAAGAGTCTTGCCATTAATGCTATATTCTGCCATCATATTTGACCTACCAAAATGAACCACCTCACACTTATCTGGGTTGAACTCCATCTGCCACTTCTCAGCCCAGTTTTGCATCCTATCAATATCCTGCTGTAACCTCTGACAGCCCTCCACTCTATCCACAACACCCCCAATCTTTGTGTCATCAGCAAATTTACTAACTCATCCCTCCACTTCCTCAACCAGGTCATTTATAAAAATCACAAGCATAGGGGTCCCAGAACAGATCCCTGAGGCACACCACTGGTCACCGGCCTCCATGTAGAATATGACACATCTACAACCACTCTTTGTCTTCTGTGGGCAAGCCAGTTCTGGATCCACAAAGCAATGTCCCCTTGGATCCCATGCCTCCTTATTTTCTCAATAAGCTTTGCATGGGGTACCTTATCAAATGCTTTGCCAAAATCTATATACACTACATCTACAGTTCTACCTTCATCAATGTGTTTAGTCACATCCTCAAAAAATCCAATCAAGCTCATAAGGCACAAGCTGCCTTTGACAAAGCTATGCTGACTATTCCTAATCATATTATGTCTCTCCAAATGTTCATAAATCCTGCTTCTCAGGATCTTCTCCATCAACTTACCAACCATGAAGTAAGACTCACTGATCTATAATTTCCTAGGCTATCCCTACTCCCTTTCTTGAATAAGGGAACAATATCTGCAACCCTCCAATCTTCCGACACCTCTCCCATCCTCATTGATGATGCAAAGATCATCGCCAGGGGTTCAGCAATCTCCTCCCTCACTTCCCACAGTAGCCTGGGGTACATCCCATCTGGTCCCAGTGACTTAACCAACTTGATGCTTTCCAAAAGCTCCAGCACATCCTCTTCTTTAATATCTACATGCTCAAGCTTTTCAGTCCGTTGCAAGTCATCCCTACAATTGCCAAGATCCTTCTCCATAGTGAATACTGAAGCAAAGTATTAAGTACCTCTGCCATCTCCTCCGGTTCCATACACTCTTTTCCACTGTCACACTTGATTGGTCATATTCTCTCACGTCTTATCCTCTTGCTCTTCACATACTTGTAGAATGTTTTGGGGTTTTCCTTAAGCCAGTCCACCAAAGCCTTCTCATGGCCCTTTCTGTCTCTCCTAATTTAATTCTTAAGCTCCTTCCTGCTAGCCTTATAATCTTCTAGATCTCTATCATTACCTAGTTTTTGAACCTTTCGTAAGCTCTTCTGTCCTTCTTGACTAGATTTACAACAGCCTTTGTACACCATGGTTCCTCTACCCTACCATCCTTTTCCTGTCTCATTGGAATATATCTACGCAGAACCCCACACAAATATCCCCTGAATATTTGCCACATTTCCTCCGTACGTTTCCCTGAGAACATCTGTTTCCAATTTATGCTTCCAAGTTCCTGCCTGATAGCCTTATATTTCCCCTTACTCCAATTAAACGTTTCCCTAACTTGTCCATTCCTATTCCTCTCCAATGTCATGGTAAAGGAGATAGAATTGTGATCAGTATCTCCAAAATGCCCTCCCACTGAGAGACCTGACAGCTGACCAGATGCATTTCCCAATACCAGATCAAGTACAGCCTCTCCTCTTGTAGGCTTATTGTGTCAAGAAATCTTCATGAAAACACCTAACAAACTCCATCCCATCTAAACCCTCACTCTAGGGAAATGCCAATCAATATTTGGGAAATTAATATCTCCCACAACAACCCTGTTATTATTACTCCTTTTCAGAATCTGTCTCCCCATCTGCTCCTTGATGTTCCTCTTACTATGGGGTGGTATATAAAAAACACCCAGTAGAGTTATTGACCCCTTCCTATTCCTAACTTCCATCCACAGAGACTTCATAGACAACTCCTCCATGACTTCTTCCTTTTCTGCAGCCGTGACACTATCTCTGATAATAGTGTCATGCCTCCACCTCTTTTGCCTTCCTCCCTGTCCTTAATGAAACATCTAAAACCAGGCACTTGAAGTAGCCATTCCTGCCCCTGAGCCATCCAAGTCTCTGTAATGGCCACAACATCATAGCTCCAAGTGCTGATCCACACTCTAAGCTCTATTCATAATACTCCTCGCATTAAAAAAGACACATCTTAAACCATCCATCTGAGTACATCTCTTCTCTATCACCTGCCTATCCTCCCTTTTGCACTGTCTCCAAGCTTTCTCTATTTGTGAGCCAACCTCCCTTTCCTCCATCACTTCAGTTCAGTCCCCACCACCCCCCAGCAATTCTAGTTTAAACTCTCTCCAATAGCCTTTGAAAACCTCCCCGCCAGGATATTGGTCCCCCTCAGATTCAAGTCGTCCTTTTTGTACAGTTCACACCTGCCCTAAAAGGTCCCAATGATCCAGAAATCTGAATTCCTATCCCCTGCTCCAATCCTTCAGCCACGCATTTATCCTCCACCTCATTCTATTCCTATTCTCACTGTCATGAGATTATTTATCCTAAGATTACTACCTTTGATGTCCTGCTTCTCAACTTCCTGTAATCTGCTTTCAGGACCTCCTCCCTTTCACTACCTATGTTGTTGGTACCAATTTGTACCACGACCTCCTTCCCACTTCAAGATATCATGGACGTGATCAGAAACATCCTGGACACTGGCACCTGGGAGGCAAACTACCATCTGCATTTCTTTCCTGCATCCAAAGAATCGCCTGTCTGACCCCCTAACTATAGAGTCCCCTATCACTGCTGCCAGCCTCTTCCTTTCCCTACCCTTCTGAGCCACAGGACCAGACTCTGTGCCAAAGGCACGACCACTGTTGCTTCCCCCAGGAAGTCTGTCCCCCGCAACAGTACTCAAACAGAAGTACTTATTGTTAAGTGGGACTGCCACTGGGGTACTTTCTAACACCTGCTGTTTGCCATTCCCTCTCCTGTTACCCACCTATCTGTCTCCCCAGGCCCCAGAGTGACCATCTGTCTGTAACTCCTCTCTATCACCTCCTCAATCTCCCTGACCAGATGAAGGTCATCACGCTGCATCTCCAGTTCCCTAACCTGGTTCCTAAGGAGCTGCAGCTCGGCGCACCTGGTACAGATGTGGCCATCCAGGAGGCTGGGAGACTCCAGGACCGCCCACATCTGACACCGAGCACAGAAAGCTGGCCTCACACACATTCTTTCTGTCTGTACTCTAAACAGATAACTTACCTCGACTCAATCTGTTATCGCCGAAGCCCCATTGAGCCAAAGCCTTCTTACTCTGTCTCCCTCTACACTGGTGCTCACTCTGTAAAGTGGTCTTCTTTTTAAACTCTTCCCGCTGTTCTCACTGGCTGACCTCCATGCGCTTGCGCAGTCGTGCCCCGTTCAAACTGCTGAAGAGAGAGTAAAAACCCAGGAGTGCTCCAAGTGTATCTGGAATTCTGGCAATTGGAGAAAGTATTCACAGCCTGAGATGCTGAATCCTAGCCAAAAAAATGGTTATGGAAGTGGAAAAGAGCACAATGGAATTCATTAAAATGGAAATGTAAGAGATGAAGCTGAGCCCTCTGCTGCCAAGTCATCATTTGGAGTCAGAATGGGGAAAATCAGAGAGAAAGGCAAAAGCATAGCATTGTGCAGAGAAATTAGGTTAGAAGGAAGTGAATGGGGAGAACGTTTGGGGTGTATATTGGAATTCAAGAGTTGTTTATGAGCTTCACCATCTGAAACGCAAGAGGAAAGTCTCCTGTTGCTGCACCAAATGTGGCAAAAGAGAAAGTAGAGTTGGTCAGTGTTTGCTGCAAGCAGTGATGAACTTGTGGTCTGCAGGGTCGTGTGATGAGCCTAGCGCCTCGTGAAAAACTGGATGGTTGAAGCCAGACACACAGCTAAGGAAGTTTGTGCCAGAAGTTTTGGTTAATACCTTATTGAAAACCAGAAGGGAAACAAAAAAAAAATCCTTAAAGTGGCAAGTCAGTAGATCTAGTAATAATCAAAGAACAGAAATATATAGACTATGTCCATATAATTTGAAGTGGAATTTGTAAGCAAATTAGCATATGCCTGCTATAGTTGTCCTTCTGGCAGCAGAAGATAACATTACAGTGACAAAAAATATTACTGTCATTCCCAGAAATGCGATTGCCATTCCCACCAGAATTTCTGTTGAAGATAACCATGACCCTACTCATCACAGTTTCCTGGTGTCAAGGGAAAGAAAAATTTTGAAAGCTGGATAAACAAAAGGGGAGTTATGGAACAGAATGATATGCAGAAGGGATTAAGTAAAGTGGTGTTAAACACCCAGCATATATGGGATTCATCTTCGATTTGTCAGAGACTCTTATGTCCTACAACGGAAAGAAACAAAATTCCTCAGAGAGGTTATTATGTCTTAATCATGCCACTTCTATCTAAGCCTCTCTGCCTTTGACCTCAAACAGTGGCATCTCTTTTCAGCCAAAATATGCTGTTTAGCATTAAGCATGATTTTTTCTGAAGTTTCTCTAATCTGTGAGTACAGTATTACCAAATTATTGTCCAGGTCATGCATTTTACATGACTCTATAAAGCGCTGATGGGTATCGGGTTGAAAAAAGATAAGAAATACACATTTGAAGAATTTCAGTAAACAAGTTATCATCAAGTCTGCAAGGAAGAACCATCTTACTGGGATATGCAGTAGAGAGCATCAGACCTTGTGACCAAAGCAACACATGCCCCAACACCTGTGGTTTGAATGTCAAATTTTGTTTAATAGAGTTTCTCTCTGAGGCTGTACATAAATGCAAGAACACAGGATGCTGTGGTGAAATAAAACAAGAGGGGGAAATCGTAATTAACACAATAAACAAGTGAAAAACTTTCTTTATTCCAACCTTACCCACGAGCCACAAATTTACAATTCAGATGTTAGTTTGTTGACAGTATTTACAAAGCACACTTTCAAATATCGTAAGCAAAATCTGATGAGTGAATAATATCAGTCATGCTATTTAATTAGATCATTGCAAAAGTTTATGTCTGCAACATCAATAGCATATCAATTTGTTGCTGATCCCATGAATAAAGGGTTGAATACTTTAAAGTTGAGGTTAATACTGCATATTTGAATTGCCCTTGCATATTAGTGATACAATATTGTTTTAACTGTGCCTTTATTTTCCACTAGTGGCTACTTTTTTAATGACTTTAATCCATTCTGTGAGTTCTTCCCTTGTGGCAGCCTGCATCAGATAATGCACTTCACTGGCCGTGATGATTTCAAAGAGATTTCCTCTAACATCAGATTTCTTTCCTGAAAAGCAAGTTATTTGTGAGAACTTGGGTGATCAATTTTCAATGTTAAAATACAATGACAAATTCAATGATAATTCATACACTAGTGGAATTCATATCTAAGACACTTCTCAGGAAATGGTTAGGGATTTGTTGAGCCTAACATTTAAATAAATGTTTATGATTAGCAATGACTGCAAATCTACATATACCTATTTATGCCATGCTTTCCTGTCATGAAATGATCTGGGAAAAACATAATGATCTCTGCTGATGCAGTGTCTAAGCAAGCACTGCAAATTCTATATATATATGAATTGCAGAAAGCAAACACATTCATGTAACAGTCATTCTTAAAAATGGTTACATCTTTGTTCACATACTTACACAAGGTTGAAATCCTATCAGATTACAGTAAGAATTCACTGACAAAACCAGTCAGGTGGAGGACATTGGTAAGTAACTGGGTTAATTTTTCAATTATAATTTAGGAGCAAATCCAGAGCAATTTGTGAAATTGCATCTATTGGTCTCCACTTTCCTGACATTCCACAATCAAAAAACTACCTCTTGTCACTGGGCCCAAATCCTCTTTCTGCTATCCCTACCTGTTCCTCCTTCCTTCTCCCCATCTATCCCACTCTAATCTGTCATCCCCCCCATCCTCCTCTGCTTGCTTTCCCAGCATTTCCAAAATTCGATCTTCTTTGACTTGGCTCACTTTTCCACCTCCCCAATCAAATTTTGTTCACTCAGTGGTATTCTCCAACACCTTTGGTCCCTCCTCTCAATGGTTGGCACTTCGTCCAAAACCTTTGATCTCGTGAAACATTAACTCTTACTCTCTCGCACAGATGGTGTCTGAACTGTCAAGTTTCCACTGCATATTCTGTTTTTATTTCAGGTTTCTAGGTTTTTCTTTTTAAGTTTCTGGCTCAAAACAGTTGATCCCACAGAACATCTTCAAGCAATAAATCAGATAGAAAAGCAGTTTAGAACTTTAATAGCAGTACGTGCAATCATCATTTGAGGAATAAAACATGACATGAAAAAGGCCAAAAATGAAGATATCTCTGAGAGTTGTAAATTGGGAAAAGGTTACTAAAAAAGTGGTGAGATCTGAAGTTATTTGAAAAGATGAAGTTCTGAATTTGAGAATTTTAGATGTGAGACATTGAACTTTATGTTGAAGTTACTGACTGGAAATAACCTTAAGAAATGTTCTTTGATGAATGTGTAACTTTATATGGTAAATTCATTTCTCCAGGAACAGATCGAGAGGCATGCTTACCATCTGCAAGGTCGTCTGCTGCAGTCACCACACAGCTGCGGAGATGGATGGAACCAAGGGGATCATCCTGATCACCCTGTAAAGGGAAAGCACAAATACGTTACAGCACAAGTACCTCTTAAACTAATCCACATTTTAAAGGTTTAGAGTCAGTGAATGAGAAGAAACTACCTCCCGAGGACAAAGGATCAGTATCCTGAAGAGAAGGATATCATAATATTGCTTAACAAAAAATTACTTTGTGTTTCTTGTTGTGATATGTAATTCATTGTATGAAAAGGGGGCAGCGTAAGTAGAAACATAGCGATTTTCAAAAGGGCACTGTGGTGAACTACATATAACTGTCTGGACACGCCCCTCTGCTGACTGCTCCTGTGGCTCCTCCCACAGACCCCTGTATAAAGGCGATTGGAGGCACTGCTCCTCCCTCAGTCTCCAGGATGTTGTGTGGTGGTCTCTTGCTGCTAATCGTGGTCTCTTGCAGCTAATAAAAGCCTATTGTTCACCTCCCATCTCCGAGAGTTATTGATGGTGCATCAGGCACTGGATAAACATTTGAAAGACAAACCTTTCTAGTATAGAGGAAGGGCAAGAGAGTGGGACTGGGGGGGATTCTCTTGCAATGAGCAATAATATTTAGGCTGAATGGTTCTATGAAGTTTTCCTAAGAGCTTCTTCCATATCTTTTTTATTTTCAATCTTATCTTTCTCTGATGACCTGGACAGTCAGAGTGAAGATATTGGATTCACCAACAATATCAAATTTAAGTGAATGGCAATAGAATTCATTTCACATTAACTAAGATAAAGGTAACACCGCGTTGTTATTTTTGCCAGTGGTATGCTGTGTATAATTCAGAAATAAACATTTTGATTTCTTAAACTGTATCTTGACAAAGGCTGGCTGGTGGCGTAGTGGCATCAGTGCCGGACTTCAGAGTGAAGGCTCCCGAGTTTGAATCCAGCCAGCTCCAAAAACCCTGGAGAGGGATGGGCTCCGCCAGGTTTCAGATGCCCAAGACACGCATGACAAGTAATCACCAAAAAGATCGGTGCAAAAAGCTTGTCATGACAGCGCCCCGACGACTCCACCAGGAGTTAGGGCACACACACCTTGACAAATTAAGCATTAGCCTTGGAAGCATCTCAAGAGCTCCGACAATCAGTGTCAGATGCTAACGGCTATTTAAGGGATACTGGCACCCTTCAGGTGCCACATTCTTTTCTTGAATTGAATGCTCAAAAGCACAAATATGACAAGTAAGTTTCAGGGGAGGAATGTAACGCAAGATCTTCCGTGGAGGGTAGCTTCAGAGGTAAAGCTACTTTAAAATATTTTGGCTGAAAAGGAAGGGTTGCAGATCAGGTGCTGAAACTACACTATGAAAGTTCCCCCAAGTTCAAGGGTAAACTTTAAGCATTGCCATACATGAGATATATCCTGTCCCAGCTTTCAATGCACTGTCAGTATCAACCTTCAGTTGTTAAATAATAATAGTTGGGGAAGAGGCTGAAAATAAAACCTTTCTTCATGTAGAAGTTTACTAGGAAAGTTGACAAGTGTAAAGCAGTGGATGTTGTCTATATGGACTTCAGTAAGGCCTTTGACAAGGTTCCGCACGGAAGGTTAGTTAGGAAGGTTCAATCGTTAGGTATTAATAATGAAGAAGTAAAGTGGATTCAACAGTGGCTGGATGGGAGATACCAGAGAGTAGTGGTGGATAACTGTTTGTCAGGTTGGAGACCGGTGGCTAGTGGTGTGCCTCAGGGATCTGTACTGGGTCCAATGTTGTTTGTCATATACATTAATGATCTGGATGATGGGGTGGTAAATTGGATTAGTAAGTATGCAGATGTTATGAAAATAGGTGGTGTTGTGGATAATAAAGTAGGTTTTCAAAGCTTGCAGAGAGATTTAGGTCAGTTAGAAGAGTGGGCTGAAAGATGGCAGATGGAGTTTAATGCTGATAAGTGTGAGGTGCTACATTTTGGTAGGAATAATCAAAATAGGACATACATGGTAAATGGTAGGGCATTGAAGAATGCAGTAGAACAGAGTGATCTAGGAATAATGGTGCATAGTTCCCTGAAGGTGGAATCTTATGTGGATAGGGTGGTGAAGAAAGATTTTGGTATGCTGGCCTTTATAAATCAGAGCATTGAGTATAGGAGTTGGGATGTAATGTTAAAATTGGACAAGACATTGGTGAGGCCAAATTTGGAGTATTGTGTACGGTTCTGGTCACTGAATTATAGGAAAGATGTCAACAAAATAGAGAGAGTATAGAGGAGATTTACTAGAATGTTACCTGGGTTTCAGCACCTAAGTTACAGAGAAAGGTTGAACAAGTTAGGTCTTTATTCTTTGGAGCGTAGAAGGTTGAGGGGGGACTTGATAGAGGTATTTAAAATTATGAGGGGGATAGATAGAGTTGACATGGATAGGCTTTTTCCATTGAGAGTAGGGAAGATTCAAACAAGAGGACATGAGTTGAGAGTTAGGGGGCAAAAGTTTAGGGGTAACACGAGGGGGAACTTCTTTACTCAGAGAGTGGTAGTTGTGTGGAACGAGCTTCCAGTAGAAGTGGTAGAGGCAGGTTCGGTATTGTCATTTATTTTTTTTTATTTTTTTATTGGTTTTTCAAAACATTTTACAAAATTAAAAACCCCAAATCCCAATGAGGAGCATTAATACAGAGCAAGGTTAAGCATACAACAACAATATGCTACAGAGGAAGAGAATTTAACAAAAAAACACCTAAATTAAAGACAAGTGAGCTTAGTGTCCTCCCCAAACCCCACAACACAAGAACAAAAAACAACAATTCCAGACCAACCACCACACAATATAGAGAGTATAAGTCCGGACAGTCAAACTCCCAGACAGTGAATACACTTAGCAACAGAGGATAATAATGCCTACTACCAGAAAAAAAAAAGGGAGCTGAAAGCAAGGGACCGAAAAGAAAAAAAAAACCCTAGTCAAGAGGAAGGTTATGAAAGTACTCGATAAAAGGCCCCCAGATCTTATGGAACTTTAAATCCGAATTGAGAACTGAGTAATGAATTTTTTCGAGATCCAAGCAGGCCATAATGTCGTTAAGCCATTGCGCATGAGTGGGCGGGGCAACATCTCTCCATCTAAGGAGGATCAAGCGTCTTGCCAGGAGAGAGGCAAAGGATAGTATTCGGCATTTGGTCGGACCCAGACATAAATCTGTCTCGCCCCAAAAACCAAACAGAGCAATTAAGGGGTTAGGTTCTAGGTGCTGATTCAGAATACCCGATAGTGTAGTGAAGACATCTTTCCAGAATTTCTCCAAGCTAGGACAGAGCCAGTACATATGGATGAGAGAGGCCACGCCCCTCTTGCATTTATCACAGAGCGGACTAATGCCAGGGTAGAATCGAGATAGTTTAGATTTAGACATATGGGCTCTATGAACAATCTTAAACTGTAAGAGACAATGGCGAGCACAAAGAGAGGTTGAGTTAACCGATTTGAGAACTGAGTCCCAGCTCTCCTCGGATAAGGAGATATTTAAATCCTGCTCCCAGGCCATTTTAATTTTATCCACAGAGGCCCGTCGTAAGGCTGCTAGTTTATCTTGGATAATTGAAATTAAACCTTTATCTAGTGGATTAATGGAGAGAAATAGGTCCATAGCATTTTTCGCAGGCATTTCAGGAAAGTTAGGAATTAAAGGAGCAGTAAAGTGTCGGATTTGGAGATATCTGAAAAAGTGAGCGTTAGGCAGGTTGAACTTAACAGAGAGCTGTTGAAAAGAAGCGAAGCGGTTATCAATGAAGAGATCTTCAAAATGTCTAATGCCCTTCCTGTACCAAACATGGAATGCTGAATCGAACGTGGTAGGTAAAAAAAGGTGATTATGTGCGACAGGGCTAGAAATGGAAAACCCCTGGAAATCATAGCATTTCCTGAACTGAGCCCATATACGCAAAGTGTGTCTAACCAGAGGATTAGCTATTGATCTGGGCAGACTGCTAGGGAGTGCAGAGCCAAGAAGTGCAGATATAGATAATTCTTTAGTGGAGCTCAACTCCATTGCCACCCAGTTAGGGCACTCGGGTTGACCGTGGAAGAAAGACCAGAAGGCAGCACAACGTATATTAGCTGCCCAGTAATATAAGCGAAAGTTAGGTAAAGCCATGCCACCCTCTTTTTTAGATTTTTGGAGGTGGATTTTATTAATTCTAGAGCGCTTATTCTGCCACAGATATGACAAAATAATAGAGTCTAAGGAATCAAAAAAAGATTTAGGAATAAAAATTGGGATAGATTGAAATAAGTATAAAAATTTGGGGAGAACATACATTTTGACAACATTGATACGACCTGCCAAGGACATAGATAGAGGTGACCATTGTACCAGACTCTGTTTTGGAGCATATGAAAGATTGACAAAGTTTTCACGAAAGAGATCTTTAAACTTCCTTGTGACTGTAATTCCAAGATAAGTAAATTGATTATGGACTACTTTAAAAGGGAGATCACGAAATATTAGTTCTTGTGCTTCTTTATTAATTGGGAAAAGTTCAGTCTTATGTAAGTTGAGTTTATAGCCAGAGATCTGGCTAAACTGGTCAAGAAGTGAAAACATTAAAGGTAAGGATGTAGACGGATATGAGAGAAAGAGTAGTAAGTCATCAGCATAGAGAGAGACTTTATGCTCAACATCCCCTCTCCAAATCCCGGTCAGTTCAGGGCATTTTCGAAATGCTATCGCCAGAGGCTCTATAGCCAAATCAAAGAGAAAGGGATTTAAGGGGCATCCCTGACGGGTGCCACATTTGAGATTGAATACTTGGGATTTCTGAAAGTTAGTTAGAACAGAAGCAGTAGGACACAGGTACAGCAATTGGATCCAAGAGATGAAACTTTGGCCGAGGTCAAATTTTTCTAAGACTGCAAAAAGGTAGTTCCACTCTATACGATCAAATGCTTTCTCCGCATCAAGGGAGATAACACATTCAGGAGTCCCAGTTGGAACTGAGTATAAAATATTAAATAGATGCCGAATGTTAAAAAAAGGGAGACGGTTTTTAATAAAGCCTGTTTGGTCATCAGAGATAATGGAGGGAATAACGGTTTCTAATCTATGAGCCAACACTTTAGCTAAGATCTTTACATCAACATTGAGCAGAGAGATCGGCCTGTACGAGGAACACTCTGTTGGGTCTTTGCCCTTTTTTAAAAGAAGAATAATAGATGCCTCATTGAAAGAGGGTGGCAATTTGCCGTAGTTAAACGAGTCAGATAATACTGAAAGTAACTGAAGAGAAAGAAGTGAGGAGAATGATTTATAAAATTCCACAGGGAACCCATCAGGGGTATTGTCATTTAAAGGAAAATTGGATAGGTATATGGACAGGAAAGGAATGGAGGGTTATGGGCTGAGTGCAGGTGGGTGGGATGAGGTGAGAGTAAGCGTTCGGCATGGACTAGAAGGGCCAAGATGGCCTGTTTCCATGCTGTAATTGTTATATGGTTATAAGGTTATAAAATCTAAAACTTGGCTTTGGGATAAGTGGTTGCATGTATTTCATGAGATTTGAATGAACAATCTCCTTTGCAGAAAACAAGTAATTCCATACCATGGAGTAGATATTAATCCTCTGTTTTAAGCATTAAATACACAATAATATTTGCACATTCAGCCCCTCTACTGAAGTTTGATTCATTTACAGAACCACCTGTACACTAAGATGTCTTAAAATTCTATTCTTCAGTAACTAGATTTGTTTTATTGATATTTTTTCTACCAAAGTAGTAGAATTGTATTTTGATGGGATGTTAACTAATTTTGACGAGGATGGATGGAGGGAAGAGCAATGTGTGTTTTAGCCCCGAAGAGAAAGAAGCATTGGCGAGTCAATAGTGTTCTTAAACCATACCGCAGCTGGGTCGTAATAGTGCAGGTAGGCAGGGTCATCACGAAGCACAAACTTTCGTACTTTCCAATTTTTTCTCCTGTGGCCCTGTTTAAAAATAAGATAATCGTGTTAACCTTTCAGAATGCAGATGTGTTTAGTGATATCTTTCCCATCGGATATGTCCCATACCTCCCACATCCCATCCAAGGTCTGACTATTCCATATCTCAGCTGTGTCCAGTAGAACCCTCGAGTGTATATGCTGATGTCCGGAACCTTATATTATCTATCTGTGTCTAATGGAGTTTTCCACAACACAACTAGGCACGGCAACAATCTGCTAGAGGAACCTAGTGGCTTGAGCACCATCTGTAGGAGGAAAGGAATTTGTTGACATTTTGGATCAAAACAAGGTTACTGCTCAAAACAGATGCTGCCAGATTCACTGACGCCCTGCAGCAAATTGTTTGTTGCTACAGATTCCCGTATCTGCAGTCTCTTGTGTCTTCGCAGCTATAAGGAAGTCTAACCTTCTGGTGTAGTTGCAAAGCAAACACAGCCCGTCAGCTCACATCTGTGCCCAACAGTGTATTTTGTATCACAACTGTGCATAGTGAAAGATTATGAAGTAGGAAGTAGTGTCAAACATCACTAATTCAATATATTTTGGTTCAGTTACTATGCAAGAGTTACTGATATTGGTCGAGGAAGATGAACCCTGTCCCCTGATTACAACTTCTACCCTGGTGTGGCTGTAAGATACAATTCTGGGATGAACAGAAGATGTCATGGAACCCTTGGGTAATGAGTAGAAGTACTGAAGGGAACTTCACTAATTAGCATACTCAACCACGAGGACGAGCAGATTACCCCCTCAGGCCCATTAGCATACACGCAGACAAGGGTAGGGAAAGTTTAGCAGCTCAAATGAGAAACAAAAGTCATTCTGGGCTTGTAGTGTAAGATGAATATCAGCATAAACCTTATCGGGAGCAGATAAAAGAGTCAGTTTAACTGGAGAATTAGATTATCAGTTGTATAATTGAGGGACCTATTTTGTGGATTATTTGGACGGGGTTGCAATGGGATAACACCAGACAGTATTTCCAGCCATCCCTCTACCCCTGCAGAGGTAGAGTTCTCTCCTCGCACTCAGAACCCATACTAATGAGGGATGATATACATCTGTATGGTTGCTTGACAATACACTGAACTTGAGCTGATGTAATACAGGTGCAGAAATGATGTACATACCTGCTTCAGCAGACAACCCTGCTTTATAATAACCCCTCGAAATTCCTCCTTTAAAACATCTTCATCATCACTTGAGTTTCCTTCGCTGAAAAACCCACTGTCAGCCTGCAATTTGTTGGAAATGCACTGGAGTCAGATACTATTTATCATTTCAATTCACAGAAAATGTAAATACTCTCAACTTTCCTTGAGAAGTGTATGGTGGAAGAGGTATGAATCTATATGAAAGAAACCTGCAAGAACATCAGCATGTTAGCCTATATTCTTGTACTCAGAAGATGCAGCGCCTGTCCGTCATAAAATAAACTTCTCAGAGACAGTAAAGAACCAGGAGTCTACAGTGAATAGGGTTATTAGACTCAGAAAAATACAGCACTGAAACAGGCCCTTTGGCCCACCAAAACCACACTGATCATCAACCGCCCACTTATACAAATCCCACATTAAAAATTCTCCCCACAATCACATCAACTCTCTCCAGATCCTACCATTCACCAATAGTTTAGGGGCGATTTTACAGCAGCTGATTAATCTAGCCATCAGCTCATCTTTGGGATGTGTGAGGAAAATAGAGCAGCTGGAGGAAGCCCATGTGGGAAGACATGCCAACTCCACACATGAGGTACCCAGGGGTCAGTATTGAACCTGGATCTCTGGCACAGAGTGACACAGCTCTGTCAGCTGCACCATTATGCCTCTCTAACTGAGGAAGAAAAATAAATTAATAGTACTTGTTAGAACTCTCTGGTCCAGCTTTCATTGGCCTGGTATGTGAACTGTAGTACAGATCTCTATTAATTAACTAATTCTAACTACGATCTAAATTCAACAAAGATCTGTACAATCTGTTGACAATTAAACCACCACTGCAACTTTACGATCTCACCAACATCAGCACTGATTTACAGCAATTTTGGGTTACAGGTGGTTCTGTGTCCTTATGAAACCTGATGAGAATCTGCAATTGAAAAGGATAGTTACCCACCCCAGAGCAGAATGATCGAGGACAATCTCTGTGGTATGGTACCAGAGAGGTCCCAAGAGTGCTGAACTAGAAAGTAACACACACAAAATGCTGGAGGAACTTGTCAGGTCAGGCAGCATCTATGGAGGGGAATAAAGAATCAATGTTCAGGCCGAGACTCTTCATCAGGTCTCATCACCAGGGTCTCAGCTCAAAACATCAGCTCTTTATTCTTCACCATTGACTCTTCATGTCTGACCTGCTGAGTTCTTAAAGCATGTTTGTGTGTTGCTCTGAATTTCCAGCATCTGCAGAGTTTCAACAATATTGAAGGAATACTTCAAGAAAAATGAACGAACCTAAAAACTGTTAAATCTCAAGGACCCGATGACTTATAACCCGGAGTTTTCAAACTGGTGACTACTGTGATAATAGATGCTTTGGTTATAATACAAAATTCTCCAGATTCTGAATTGGCTCCTGCAGATTGGAGGACAACGTATGATGCAATCCAGTAATTCAACAAAAGATGGAGGGAGACAGTGGGGAACTTATCAGTGGTGGCTTGGAAAATGTGGAATCAATAGTAAATAATAACATCAAGATCATTAGAAAATAATATAACTGAGCAGAGAGTTATTTAAGCTTTTATCCAGTAGAAATAATAGGGAGAAACCAATGAATATTCAGATTTTCAGATGTCTTTTGGTAGGTTCCCACACCAGAAGTTGCCAAACAAAGTTGAAGCCCATGGAATTATAAATGCGTTACTAGCATATTTGACAATTGTTTAACAGATGAAAAACTAAGTTCAAAAAATAAATGGGCAGCTGTATCTAGCGGGATGCTTCAGGGATCTGTACCTGACCCCCAAGTATTCACAATTTATATCCACAATTACGCTGAGGAAATCAAATATGAAAATATGAAACTGTGGGTATGCGAATATCCACTTTGGTAGAGAGAAAAAACCCCAGAAATTTGGGTTCTTTCTAAGATGGTGAGATTTTAGAAAATATTAATGTTCAAAAGCACCTGGTTCCCCTTGTGAACCCTAACGTTCAGGTGCTGCAATCAAGAAGATAAATGGCATGTCGAGTTTTATTACAAGATTTGAGTTCAAGAATAAAAACTTGCTCCTACAATTATATGAGTTGTGTGTAAAGCCAGAGTAAAGTGTTCAAATTTGGCTTCTTTTCCTGGGATCATTCTCGTGAACTTCCACTGGACTCTCGACAATGCCAGCACATACTTCCATAGAAAAGGGGACAAAACTGCTCATAATATTGAGTGTGGTCTGACCAAGGCCTTATAAAGAATTATATCCTTGCATTTGGATTCCAGTCCTCTAGTAATCAATGCTAAACTTACATTTGCCTCCCAAGTCTCTTCGCACCTCTGATTTTGAATTTTCTTCCCATTTACAAAATAGTCCATGCCTTTATTCCTTCTGTCAAAGTGCACGACCATGCACTTCCCTACATTATATTCCATCTGCCCATCTGCTACTTCTTTTCCATTCCCCCAATCTGTTTAAGTCATTGTGCCAATACTCTGCTTCCTCAACACTACCTGCCTTTCCATAATACCTTTGTATGATCCGCAAACTTGGCCATAAAGCCATCAATTCCATTATCCAAATCATTGACATACAGCATGAAAAAAAGGCAGTCCCAACACCAGCCTCTGCAACACTCCACCAGTCAGTGACAGACAACCAGAAAAGGCCCACATTGTTCCCATTTGTTTCCTCCTACCAGTCAGCCAATCCTCTATCTATTCTGGTACCTTTCCCTTAATATCATGGGCTCTTACTTTATTAAACAGTCTCATGTGAGGTACCTTGTCAAAGGACTTCTGAAAATCCAAATAAACAACATCCATTGACTCTCCTTTATATATCCTGCCTGTCCAACAGATTTGTCAGGCAATCATTTCTCCTTTAGAAAACCATGTTGCATTTGGCCGATTTTATCATTAAGCTCCTCCCCGAAATCTCATCCTTAGACTCCAACAGTTTTCTGATCACTAAAGTCAGGCTAACTAGCCTATATTTCTTTTCTTCTGCCTCCCTCCCTTCTTAAAGAGCAGAGTGGTATTTCCAGTTTTCCACACCTCAGGAAACATTCCATAATCTCGTGATTCTTGAACCAATCCTATATCCATGTTAATACATCACCCTCAACTCTATACATCCTTATCTTATGGAAGTTCAAGTAAACAAAGTCCATCTGTTCCCCTCTATCCACTGTGCTCGTAATATCCTCAAAGAACTCCAGTAAGTTTGTCAAACAGGACCCGCCTTTGCTGAATCCATGCTGCGTCTGCATGATTGATCCATTTCTTTCCAGATGCCTCACTATTTCTTCTTTAATGTTAGCTTCAAGCATTTTCCCAACTACTGGTGTTTAACTCACTGGCCTTTTGAACAGTGGCATGCCATTTGACTTCTTCCAATCTGCCAGGACCTGCCCAGAGTCTAGAGAATTTTGGTAAATTATCACCAAAGCCTCTACTATAACTTCTTCTATTTCTTTCAGTACCTTAGGATTCATTCCATCAGGACCAGGGGACTTGTCTATCTTCAGGCCCACAAGCTTGCTCAGCACTACCTCTTTAGTGATAGCTATTGTTTCGAGGTCCTCACCTTCCATTGCATCCATATCATCTCTCTTCAGCACATTAGACGTGTCCTCCACCATGAAGCCCGAAACAAAATAGTCATTCAAAGCCTCAGCCATTTCCTCATAACCTAATATTAATTCCCCCTTCTCATCTTCTAAGGGACCTACATTAACTTTAGCTACCCTTTTCCGCTTTATATACTTATAAAAACTTTCACTGTCTGTTTAGCACTATATTTCGTGCTAGTTTATTTTGATCATCTATCTTCACTTTCTTTATTGCTTGCTTTCTGTTTCACTGTTGCTTTTTAAAATTTCCCTAATCTTTCAGTTTCCCACTACTCTTGCTGACTGACTTTGCACGTGCCACAGTGTGGCCTTCCACACTGTGGCATTCTCCCTCTCCACCTGTCCATTTCCCCGGGGATTATAACTCGTGGTCCGACTAGTAGCAATGCCCCTAGCTAGCCGGTACCGGCACAGCTCGTCACTCATAAAGGAGGACCCTCTATCACTGTGGATATAGCAGGGATATCCAAACAGAGTGAAGAGCTGGTGCAGGGCTTTTATGACGGACGTGGTAGTGGTGTCGGGGCAGGGAATGGCAAAGGGGAACCACGAGTACTCGTCGATAATATTGAGAAACAGCCGCCTGTTTGACACAGGCAGCACTGAGAGTTTTATTGACCCGGACACAGTGAAACGCTGTGGACTCATGACACGGCCAGTAAGTCAGAGGATCACCTTGGCTTCTGGGTCGCATTCCACAGACATCAAGGTGGGTTGTGTAGCGACATTGGTGGTGCAGGGCACAGAATATCGGAACTTTGCGCTACTGGTCATGCCTCAACTGTGCGCGCCTGTGCTATTGGGGCTGGACTTCCAGAGCCACTTCGAAAGTGTCAGACTTCCTCAGTTTGGTGGGACTTGGCCATATACCCCGTTACTGCACACACACACCGAACCACACGTCCCGCCCAGCACCATGCCAACAGCTGTGCTACCAATACCACTTGCAGCCTCTCCACCCTCAAGATCCCTCCCCCATCGCTGTTCGCCAACCTGACCCCTGACTGTAAACCTGTGGCAACTAAAAGCAGGAGGTACAGCGCCGGGGACAGGGCCTTCATTCAGTCAGAGGTGCAGCGGCTGCTCGGGGAGGGGATCATCGAGCCAAGCACAAGCCCTTGGCGGTCCCAGGTGGTTGTTGTTCGGACTGGGCAGAAAAATAGGATGGTTGTGGACTATAGTCAGACCATCAATAGGTTCACGCAGCTTGACGCGTACCCCCTACCCCGCATCGCGGATATTGTCAACCAGATAGCTCAGTACAAGGTGTACTCGACAATAGATCTGAAATCCGCTTATCACCAGCTCCCCATCCGCCCAGAGGACTGCCCCTACACCGCCTTCGAGGCGGGCGGCAGGCTCTATCACTTCCTGCGCGTCCCATTTGGTGTCACAAAAGGTGTCTCTGTCTTCCAGAGGGAAATGGACCGGATAGTGGACCAGTACCAACTGAAGGCCACATTTCCCTATCTGGATAACATCACCATCTGTGGTCGCGACTGGTCGGATCACGACGCCAACCTCCAACAATTTTTCCAAGTGGCTGAAGCTCTGAATCTTACTTATAACAGGGACAAGTGTGTGTTCGGAACCACCCGACTCACTATCCTTGGGTATGTCGTGGAAAACGGGGTCATTGGCCCTGATCCCGACCGTATGCGCCCCCTGTTAGAACTCCCTCTTCCCACCACTCTCAAAGCCCTCAGACGGTGCCTGGGTTTTTTTTCCTATTACACCCAATGGGTCCCCTGGGTCAAGTCTACCACTTTTCCCCTCTCTGCTGAGGCCTGCACAGCCTTCAGCTGCATTAAAGGGGACATTGCCAAAGCAACGATGCATGCGGTGGACGAGACCATTCCCTTCCAAGTAGAGAGTGACGTCTCCGATTTCGCGCTTGCCGCTACCCTCAATCAGGAAGGCAAGCCAGTAGCATTCTTTTCTCGTACCCTTCAAGGCTCTGAAATTCGGCAGTCCGCGGTGGAGAATAGAACTCTCCACCTACAGCTATGATATCCTGTACCGGCCTGGCAGACTCAATGAGCCTCCTGATGCCCTATCCCGGGGAACGTGTGCTAGCGCACAGCTCGACCAGCTATACGCCCTTCATACACATCTTTGCCATCTGGGGGTCACCCGATTTTACCATTTCGTGAAAGCCCAGAACCTGCCGTACTCCCTGGAGGACATCAGGACGATGACCAGGGACTGCCAAATCTGCGCTGAGTGCAAACCGCACTTCTACCATCCTGAAATGGCGCCCACCATTTTGAGCGACTGAGTGTTGACTTTAAGGGCCCCCTTCCCTCCACCGACCGCAATGTCTATTTTCTCAATATTATCGACGAGTACTCGCGGTTCCCCTTTGCCATTCCCTGCCCCGACACCACTACCACGTCCGTCATAAAAGCCCTGCGCCAGCTCTTCACTCTGTTCGGATATCCCTGCTATATCCACAGTGATAGAGGGTCCTCCTTTATGAGTGATGAGCTGCGCCAGTACCTGCTAGCTAGGGGCATTGCTACTAGTCGGACCACGAGTTATAATCCCCAGGGAAATGGACAGGTGGAGAGGGAGAATGCCACAGTGTGGAAGGCCACACTTTTAGCCCTTAAGTCAAAAGGGTTGCCGGTCTCTCGATGGCAGGAGGTCCTCCCTGAGGCACTCCACTCTATCCGCTCCCTGTTATGTACGTCCACCAATGCCACCCCTCACGAACGCCTATTCTCTTTTCCCAGGAAGTCTGTCACTGGGACCACCCTACCAGTTTGGCTGATGTCCCCAGGGCCAGTGCTGCTCCGGAAACATGTGAGGAGTAATAAATACTCCCCGCTGGTCGAGAGGGTTCACCTTTTGCATGCTAACCCCCAGTATGCCTACGTGGTCTTACCTGATGGGCGGGAGGACACGGTCTCCGTCCGCGACCTGGCGCCTGCAGGAGCAGCAGACCACTACCCCGAACACTCCACGGTAACTATGAACCCTGTACCCGAGGTGACACCGCGCACACCAAGCCCTACACAGACTCCTCACGACACTCATATACTGGGCGTCTCGTACGCGTATATACCAGGCGCCTCGCACATGCGTGAGGGATCATTGACGCCTAGTGGGCTGACACCTCCAGTTAGGCCGGAACCAGCACAACCTCCATCTCTGGTGCAATCACCACCGGCACCTGTGCAATCACCACCACCGGCACCTGTGCAATCACCACCACCGGCATCTGTGCAATCACCACCACCGGCACCTGTGTAATCACCACCCCCGGCACCTGTGCAATCACCACCACCTGTGCAATCACCACCACCGGCATCTGTGCAATCACCACCACCGGCACCTGTGCAATCACCACCGGCACCTGTGCAATCACCACCACCGGCACCTGTGCAATCACCACCTCCAGCACCTGTGCAATCACCACCACCGGCACCTGTGTAATCACCACCACCGGCACCTGTGTAATCACCACCACCGGCATCTGTGCAATCACCACCACCGGCACCTGTGCAATCACCACCTCCGGCATCTGTGCAATCACCACCTCCGGCACCTGTGCAATCACCACCACCGGCACCTGTGCAATCACCACCACCGGCACCTGTGTAATCACCACCACCGGCACCTGTGCAATCACCACCACCGGCATCTGTGCAATCACCACCACCGGCACCTGTGCAATCACCACCACCGGCATCTGTGCAATCACCACCACCGGCACCTGTGTAATCACCACCACCGGCACCTGTGCAATCACCACCACCGGCATCTGTGCAATCACCACCACCGGCACCTGTGCAATCACCACCTCCGGCACCTGTGCAATCACCACCACCGGCACCTGTGCAATCACCACCGGCACCTGTGCAATCACCACCACCAGCACCTGTGCAATCACCACCACCGGCATCTGTGCAATCACCACCACCGGCACCTGTGTAATCACCACCACCGGCACCTGTGTAATCACCACCACCGGCACCTGTGCAATCACCACCACCGGCATCTGTGCAATCACCACCACCGGCACCTGTGCAATCACCACCACCGGCACCTGTGCAATCACCACCACCGGCATCTGTGCAATCACCACCACCGGCACCTGTGCAATCACCACCTCCGGCACCTGTGTAATCACCACCACCAGCATCTGTGCAATCACCACCACCGGCACCTGTGCAATCACCACCACCACCACCGGCACCTGTGCAATCACCACCACTGGCACCTGTGCAATCACCACCTCCGGCACCTGTACAATCACCACCACCGGCACCTGTGCAATCACCACCACCACCACCGGCACCTGTGCAATCACCACCACCGACATCTGTGCAATCACCACCACCGGCACCTGTGCAATCACCACCACCACCACCGGCACCTGTGCAATCACCACCACCGACATCTGTGCAATCACCACCACCGGCATCTGTGCAATCACCACCACCGGCACCTGTGCAATCACCACCACCACCACCGGCACCTGTGCAATCACCACCACTGGCACCTGTGCAATCACCACCACCGGCACCTGTACAATCACCACCACCGGCACCTGTGCAATCACCACCACCGGCATCTGTGCAATCACCACCACCGGCATCTGTGCAATCACCACCACCGGCACCTGTGCAATCACCACCACCGGCACCTGTGCAATCACCACTGGCACCTGTGCAATCACCACCACCGGCACCTGTACAATCACCACCACCGGCACCTGTGCAATCACCACCACCGGCACCTGTGCAATCACCACCGGCACCTGTGCAATCACCACCACCGGCACCTGTGCAATCACAGCCGGTGCTACGTAGATCGCAGCGACAGATTCGACCACCTGATAGACTTAACCTGTAAATATACTTGTAAGAAACTTCACCACATGGGGACTCTTTTTAAAACAAAGGGGAGTGGGTGAATGTGGTGAACTACATATACCTGTCTGGACACGCCCCCTGATGACTGCTCCTGTGGCTCCTCCCACAGACCCCGGTATAAAGGTGATGGAGGTCTGAGCCCGGCCTCTCTGTCTCCAGGATGTAGTATGGTGGTCACTCACTGCTCGTTCCTTCTTCCAGTCAATAAAAGCCGATATCTCGCCTTTACGTCTCAGAGTGAGTTATTGATGGTGCATCAGTACGCCAGAGCTTTTAGTTTGGTGCCTTCTTTTATTTCCTTAGTTATCCGAGGCTGGCTCTCCCCACCCTTACTGTCCTTGCTTTTAACTGGAATATACTTTTGTTGATCACTGTGAAAAATCTCTTTGAAAGTCTTCCACTGTTTCTCAGCCATATCCCACCATATAGCCCGCGTTCCCAGTCTACCCTATTGAGCTCCTCCCATTGTAGTCTCCCTTGTTTAGGCATAATACACTGGTTTTAGATCGAACAATTGCACCTTCCATTTGTATGAGGAATTCAATCACATTGTGATCACTCTTTCCAAGAGGATCCCTAACTACAAGATTGCTAATTTTACCTGTCTCATTGAACAGATCCAGATGCAAGATAGCGAGTTCCCTTGTAGGTTCAGTAACATGATGTTCAAGAAAGCTATCATGTATGCATTCTAAGAAGTCCTCCTCAAGACTGCCTTAACCAACTTGATTCACCCAATGTACGTGCAAGTTAAAGTCCCTCACAATAACTGCTGTTCCATTCTTACATGCCCCAGATATTTCTCAGTTTATTGCCTGTGCCCTAATATTATTATCCGGTGGCCTATAGACTCCCACCAGTGATTTTTTTTTCCTTTTACTCTTCCTAATCTTTACCCATCCCTCCTCCCTTTCTTAATCAATCATCTTCAGACTTTCTTCATAACTGAAACACTCCATCCCAGGCAACACCCTGTTGCCTTTTCTCTGAACCCTATCTGATGCTCATACGTCCTTCCTATAGTGTGGTGACCAGAACTACATGTAGTCGTCCTGCTGAGGGAACTGCATGTGGCATGTTTAGGACTTACAGAAGCTCCCTGCCTGTGTGAAGAAGGCAGAGTAAAGAGATGCTGACTAACTCTCATTAAATCACTTTGCACATTAACCTCCAGTAATTGAGGGAGTGAATGAGAGGAGAACTGGAGCCATCTTCTGCATCCTTGTGTAATAAGAATTTTGTTGGGCCCTTTACTCAACTTGTGAAACTTTTAAAGGAAAATTAAACAAATGCAGTGCCACAGGGCAGATTTTTAAGTACTTACAAAATAATAATAAGCATCAGAGTCATCCACAAAGCAGTTTTCCGCGATACGTTCAGCTGCCTCCTTGGTCCTGTCCTCTGCTGGCTGTATGTACCCATCACAGACGAGGGCAGCTGCCAGCAGGATGCCCTCACGCCGGTTCCTTACAAAGTTAGTTGACAGCAACCAGTCAATCACAGAGCCACCTGCAATAATAATTCAAAAGCAATGAAAATAAGTCCTTGTTTTATGTACTGTATTGCCATTTGTCTCAACATTTACACTATACAACGAAGTGTCATTTTATTGCCCTGAGATTGTGCTGGGATCCACTTTAGAATATTTATTTAATTTACAAATAACCACATAATTACCAGAGTTCTTCTGTGAAGGGCTATTATAAATTGTTTAAATTAACATTTATCGAAAAATAACCTTAGGCAAGAAAATTTACCTAATAGTGCACAACTTTCTTTGTGGAGAGAGCTAGACTGACATTTCTCCAGCATTTAGTGTGTGTGTTGCTTGGATTTCCAGCATCTGCAGCTATTCTCGTTTGCAAATCAATTCTGGTTGTGTATTTTGTTTCACATAACCAAATGGTACCATCTTCAGTGCTTTACGCAAATGCAACCACTTTAAGTTATTATCTGCCTCGTATTGATTCAAACGATAACCAAACAACAAAAAGCCATTAATCATTTCCTTATTTCAATTTAATAAATTAAGTCTGTTACTTAGATGTATTTGGCATCAGGATTTGCTCCGAATAACTCCTGGAGAATCAGTAACAATCTGGATTGTTGATTCAGTCAGAATCTCATGATTGATTTAAAAATATTCTCTGCATTTAAAAACTAAATTAAACTTTATATATTGTAACTATACAAAGTTAACAATTTCAATGATCAAACTCCAAATTACAACGTAACTTGATTTACAATCTATATTGCTCACTCCTGGGGTCCTTGGAGAAAGAATAAAATGGTCTTTGGCATCTGTGTAGTCATTATTAATGTAACTATGAAGCTCTGTTGCAATATAAGCTCCAGGCATGACTCTGGTTGGCTGATTAAAGCCCTATCCACCACCCCCCCCCCCCCCATTCTCCTCACCTACTCCATCACCCTACTTGGTTCAACAACACTATGGCCAAACTCCAAACAATCTTTTACCAGTGTGACTAAGGAGTCAGAGCATGGGACATTGATAGATCACTTTGCCGAGAATGAACAATGCAGTTCTCCGATTAAATTTATCTTCTAAACTCTTTTGTCTGTATGTGCTAGTGTTTAGAAAATAAATTTAACAGGGTATCTGCTTTCAGCTTTTCCATCATAGAAACTCTGAGGAATTGACATGCAGTTTGTTCATCATTTTAAGCCAGCTTTTTGTTGTTGGCTCATTGACCTATCAACGTCCCAGGCCTTAGTCCTTAGTCCTTATTCCTTAGTCAGACCTTGGCCTCACTTGAATGGCAATTCCCTCATGGTGCCCTGCCATAACTGAAGGACTTTGCCTTTGACTATTTACCCACTGCTTTTAATTGTTATTTCAAACAGAATGAGTCTGTCCATTTCAAAGTCCACGCATGGATCAACCAAGCCCGACACGTCGGAAAGAGAAACACTCATTTGACAACGAAGCAACTATTGATGGTGTTACAAGATGATCATGATACCTTTTTTCCTGCCTGATATCTACCTGGTTCTTGCAGCCACATCTGAGATGTCAGAAAAAAAAACTTGCAGCCATGCCAGATATGTCAGGAGGAATGTGCAACTGTTTCCTAGCCCTCTCAGCTGTGCTGGAAATTCCCAGGAGCATTAGGAGAACAACCAGAGAGCCACATGCAGTTTCAATATCACCAGGAGCCACATTTGCATCCTCTGTTTGTAATCATGCTTGCGTCATAAGCTGGAGTAACATTCAGATTCAGATTCAGTTTATTGTCATTTAGAAATCACAAATGCAATGCAGTTAAAAAATGAGACAATGTTCCTCCAGAATGATATCACAAAAGCATATGACAAAACAGACTACACCAGAAAATCCACGTAACATTTGGCAATCCCCAATCCAGAGTCCGGAGAGGCTGCTGCGTATTAATATCGAGCTACCATCTAGCGCATTCCCCGGAAAGGAGCTCCAAACCCACCAGACAAAAACAAGACCAAAAACTAAAGCTACAAGACCTGCACAAAACCACATAATTACAACATATAGTTACAACAGTGCAAACAATAGCATAATTGATAAAAAAAAAAGACTATGGGCACAGTAAAAATAGTCCAAGATGTTAAAGGACTGTAAGTTCAAAAGAAATCACCACAGTTTCCACAAGTCCCCAGGGTCCCGACAGACTCGCCATCCCACGCCGGTGGCTGAAGGGAATAACCCCGCTATGGACTTCCAAGGTGCCACCTGACTCAGCCTCGCAGACGCAGCACACAATGGAAGCTCCGTCGAAACCAGCCTCGCAGACACAGCACGCACCGAAAGTGACCTGAGACCATCGAACCTCCGAGCCTCCGACCATCCCCTCCGGCACAGCTTCTCCGAGCACCATCCTCTGCCGAGCATATTAAGACGCCCCCACCAATGGCCATCCACAACGCGACCCCGAGGACTGGGGGCCTGTTCTTCCCAGCAGAGTCTCAGACCTCACAGTAGCAGCAATGAAGAAGGTCTTCCTGGAATTTCCCGATGTTTCTCCGTGCTTCCACATCTGTTTTCAATCAAATATGATTGTGCACGGCACCCCACTTCACAAATAACAGATAATCAGTTCCGGAGTGGCCGCTGCAAGCTGTGTTGCGCCGCCATCTTGGATCTTGGAACATACAATCTTAATGGCATTAATATACTTATTTTTTTTATTTTTGATTAATATCTCCAAAACAAATAAATCTCAAACTCTTTAACATCTCTCTATTGGCCAGATGTCTTCACCAGACACTACTGTGACTGATTTGCTTAGCCCTGCCTCCTATAGGATATTCCTTCCATGGTTTCAGGATCAAATGGAAGTACATGTCACCTGTCAGCCCTTCAAAACTCCATCTTAAAACCCATTGACTTTCTCACCATTACAATAAAATGCTCTAATGATTTCAGTAAGCTCACTTCCTTTTGTTGTGGCCTAGACCATCGCCATCTATTTCTCTTGTCCAATTTCAGTATAAATACTACCTGCTATCCATCAGCATCTTGTTATTTATACAGTTCTATTTTTTTTTAAAGTATCTGATGACCACTCCTAATCACCCATGAACCATGTGGCTGAGGAGCCTTTTTTAAAAAAAAAGGGGACATTTAAGATTTAACTATGGTGTTCTTGAACATGCTTAGGTACAGAAAGCAGCTTAGTTCCTCCTAAAGACATTTCTTTCCCTAAAATATATTAATATACAAGCTTGGTCTTCATGCCAATCTTTGGCCTCTACTACTGGCTTACTTCTTTGTTCAAAATTTATTCAACTCACTGCATTTAAATTGTGATGATGGGATGTAAGCTCTTATCTCAGAGCCATCAGACCAACCTATGTACCAAAACAAAGACAAGAGTGGTAAGGGCTGAATTTTAGAGTGAGCTAGATAGACTGGCGATAATGTAAATGCTTAATGCATCTGGATGCCTGAAGATATCATTTAACTTCTTCACATTTGTTCCACGAATATAGTATACTGAAAAAAAAACTACTCTACCAGAGTCCTTGGAATAAAAATCCATGAGGCAGGGGTAGTTTGTTGCATAAAAGAGAATACCCAAACTCCATATTCAAGAATATGAAATTTCAACTTCTATTTCAGACCACAAGAGTTGACACTGGGTAGAAGAATTTAGCTGCATTGTGTACCACTTCCCCATGCTCCCATAAGTGCAGGCATTCAGAAACCACCTATGCATCCGTAAACAACTTGTCAGAAGCTCTTATCTGTATGACTGGAAGGTCTACAGTGCTATAGGTAAGTACTTCTCAGAAGAAGTTGCCAGGGAGCACCTCCTTCAACTTCATTAGCCTTTCAGGTGCAGGTATGGTCTTTTTCCACTTCTCTGCCTTGGTAACTTCCTGGACTTCTTCCAGTTTCTCTGGGGGTCCAAGATGAAGTGAGTCTGATGGGTCCCCAAAGAATAGGGGCAAAGTGTACCCAACATTGATGAAAAGTGTGCCCAACCCTGATGACTAAATTTGTGTGTTTCTATGTCAGGTGAACCCAATGTATATGAACACCAGGTACCATCATATACTGAGTTTCTACCTGTCCATGTGGTGTTGCGAGGATTTTTCGGGTCCTGTTACTGTGCAATGTTCCTATCAGCTGGACATGCTGCACTGGCTGTTATTTATGGAAGAGACGAGAGCATTCCTAACAATCAGAACTTTCCTATACAGATATCATATCACTCCCAAGGCACACTGAACTGAGTGGAGAAGAGTCAGCCAACTACATCTTTGCAGACTGTGGATTTGCTAAGAGTGTGTTGAGAAGGATGCAGTGGATACTCCTTGTACAATTGGAGTCTGTGTTCCAATTCATCCCCAGCAGCTGAGTAACAGAAGATTCTGATCTATGTACCATGAGATCCAAAATATACTGAGGGCCAAATCAGAGGCATTCAAGTCCGGTGACCAACAAAGTTACACGAGGTCCAGGTACGACTCGTCTTGGGCCCATCACTTAAGTGCAATTACAAAGAAAGCACTGCAGTGCCTCTACTTCCTTAGGAGTTTGCGAAGACTCAACATGACATCTAAAACTTCGGCAAGCTTCTATAGATTTGTAGTGGAGAGTATATTGACTGGCTGCAGCACAGCCTGTAATGGAAACATCAGTGCGCTTGAATGGAAAATTCTACAAAAAGCAGTGAATATGGCCCAGTCCATCACAATTAAAGCCCTCCCAGCCACTGAGCACATCTACATGAAAGAGTGTTGCAAGAAAGCAGCATCCATCATCAGGGACCTTAACCATCCAGGACATGCTCTGCTGCTATCAGGAGGAAGGTACAGGAGCCTCAGGACTTACACCACCGGTTCAGGAACAGGTGTTAACCCTCAGCCATCAGGCTCTTGAACCAAAGGGGATAATTTCACTCAACTTGGCCCATCATTGAAATGTTCCCACAACCAATGGATTCACTTTCAAAGACTCTTCATCTCATGTTTGTGATATTTATTGCTTATGTATTTATTATCATTATTTCCTCTTTTTGAAATTGTAGTTTGTTTTCTTCTGCACTCTGGTTAAGCACCCTAGTTGGGCAGTTTTTCATTGATTCTGTTACGGTTATTATTTTATAGATTTATTGAGTATGCTCACAAGAAAAAGAATCTCAGGTTTGTATATGTACTTTGAACTTTATTCCCAGAGTCATACACCAAGTGCTGCTGGAAGTTCATCCACTGAGTGGAAGACTGCCTGAGGACTGCGAAACAAGTTGACCTCCAGAGCAGTGAGTTGTTTGTTAGAGAATGGGGCTGACTGGACATGCCAGGCTATAGGAGTACCTGCTGTGAAATGCACTGAAGATCGGTGCAGCCAAAGCAAAGGCTCTTTGGGGAAGGGACACAGTCATTACTGCACATTGAGGGACTGAGTCAGGCAAGGAAGCCCCTCAAACAATGAAAGGATGAAACACCCCAGCGGGCCACATGATTATGGTGCTATGTTTTTTTTTAAAAAAAGCTTTTTTTATTACCGAATAAAGTGACCATTAATGGAATAAATGAATAAATAAATTTTAACATGAATAAAATCTATTTTCGTAATTTAAAAAAATCAGCCTCTCCATGTTCCCCTGTACCCCTTCAGTAAAGATTATCTTTAAATCTTTAATATTCTTTCAGTAATGAGCTGCAGTAATGGCTGCTTGCACTGTGGCTTATCTCTTGGCAGGTGACAGATCACAGCTTCTGTTCTACACATTGAGAACTGCAAGAACCTGTGGGGAGTCCTACACGGACGCCACAATGTTAGTTTCAGTGGAGCTTTACATAAGGAAATATGGCAATACAGTCCTTTGTAACTTTGTATTAAAATTCTGTCTCTTTCTCAAGCAGCAGTAGAATGAATCACACTATTTCAACACAATAAAAACCCTTAGGAGGCAATTTCTAGCACACATATTCACCTGCAAAACAGTGATTGAAGGTTTTCTTCTCCTTTTGTAATTTAAGTTCTTTCACTCCAGTTTCAGGGTCTTTCATAGAGAGGTATAAAGCACTAAATGGAGGGGAAAACAAAGTTTCTAGAATTATAGCCTGCTTTTTTGTTGCAGCAAAATTAGAACACAAATTAGAAAACATTCTTAGAAAGATAATCGATACATTTAAAATTGCACTTGAAAACTAAGCACTTGTGCTCCTTGATCCCTCTGTTCCATCACATTCCTCAGAGCTCTACCATTCAATGTATAAATCCTAACTTGGTTTGATTTCCATATATGCAATACCTCACATTTATCTAGATTGAAATCCTTTTGCCAAAGATCAGCTCACAAACCTCGTTAATCAAGATCTCCTGTAGTTTTTCATAATCTTCTACACTATCTACACTGCCAATTATTTCCGTTCATCTTCAAGCTTCCTCATCATTGTATGCTCACATCCACATCTCTCTCAATGTGTTTTATAGACTGCTTTAATACTACATCTTGCTGAATGGCCTGAGTAATTAATTTGCAGATTTAATTCTTACTTTCCTAAATTATTGTGTGGTATACGTATGTTAAGTGTAATACTGTGCTCTACACCCTGGCCTGGATAAACATTGTTTTGTTTGATGGTATACCTGTATATAGTTAAATGACAATAAACTTGATTTGACTTAAAACCATATAACAATTACAGCACGGAAACAGGCCATCTCGGCCCTTCTAGTCCATGCGGAACGCTTACTCTCACCTAGTCCCACCGACCTGCACTCGGCCCATAACCTTCCTTGATTGGACTTGACTAACCTCACTGACTGTTATTAGGAAATTTTCATTCACAAGCTACATCTAACATTGACAATTAAAGTTCCATTAAATTAACTTGGAACTTTCATCCTTAATATCAGCTAAATCATGTAGTAATCTGGATGGTGCATCACATTTGAACAAAAAACAATTAAGTAATGTCAAATTCATTATATTGTTATCACTTGCTGCCCAGTGTGGTCTGTCACACTGCACCTCAGAGACTCATAGTGGCATTAGAGTTGTGCAGCGCAGAAACAGGCTCTTCATCCTACCATACCTTGTCTATTCAAGTACCTGTCCAAATTTCCCTTCATCATAGTCATTCTACCTGGTTCTACCACCTCCTCTGGCAACGTGTTCTGGATATTGAACATTCTCAGTGTAAAAATAACATCCCTTAAATCGCCTTTAAAACTAATAAGTCTCACAAACCTCTTACTTTTAAAACCCCTATCATGGGGAAAAAGGTTCTGCCTTATCAATACCTCTATTAATTTTAAATACCTCTAACCAGTCACCTCCCAACCTCTTTTACTTTGGAAAAACAAGCCCAGCCTATCCAGTTTCTCCCATAATTAAAGTCCTCTAATCTATAAAACATCTTGGTGAATCTCCTCTGATCTCTTTCCAGCACAACCACATCCTTCCTATATTATGGCAACCAAAAACTGCAAACAATGCTCCAAGTCTAAACATTGTTACATTTAATCTGCAATACAGTGTCCCAACATTTATATTGTAGATCCCAAGTGATAAAGCAAGCATGAATCTTCACCACCCAATTTTAATTTAAAAAAATTAAAATGGGGAATTAGGGTTGATGGTCAAGGTAGACACAGTAGGCTGAGGAGTCTATTTTCATGATGATTAAGCCTATCTGATTATGACTTATGCATCCAGCAAATCCACGCTGATTGTGTTTGAGATGACAT
Source organism: Hemitrygon akajei (assembly GCF_048418815.1). Classification (NCBI taxonomy): domain Eukaryota; kingdom Metazoa; phylum Chordata; class Chondrichthyes; order Myliobatiformes; family Dasyatidae; genus Hemitrygon; species Hemitrygon akajei. The sequence goes on along the minus strand of NC_133130.1, from coordinate 76,459,139 downwards.
TTGCCAAAATAGTGTGCTTCCTGTATGTTTGCCCTTCAACTTGTTATTTGGTACAGAATTGCACTGTCTGCCTTGCTATAATTCTTCTTTGAAAACTAGTCCATGCAGCTTTATAAAACAGTGGAAATAGTTGATGGAATTCTTCATGCTCCATAACTTAGTCAAGTAGAACTGACATAAAAAGGATTTACACAACCTCCTTTTGGAAGACTGAATGTTATTCTGCTGTTTTTTTGCACTGATTGAACGAGGAAAGAACAATGTTCTCACTGTATATTACTGATGTCTTCCTGAACTTCTTTGTTTAACTTTTACGAAGCCTTGCGACTAATAGTAATATTGATCCCTGGACCCTGAATATTGTTGGTACTTTGGCAATTCTACTTATAATTACAGTCACAAGATGTGGGAGTTTCAAACAAGGGGTTGTTTTAACAACAAGGACCTCAGAATACAATCTATAAATACTTGTGATGACCGCTCTACATCCTTTACCCATAAGACCTATTTACATTGTCATATACAAATATAATTCAGTAACATGTCTCATGATGTACTTTCATAGATTGAATAGCAAGTTAAAGATATTTTTCTCGGGTTAAAGTAGCTGGACTTTTGAGGTCAAGAGAGTGGAACTTCCCCAGTGCAATGGCTTTTCCACTTCAAAAACTCTCCTGCACAGGTTTCCTGTCATCATTGGACATGATGACAACCACCGCCATTGGGGCAGTGATATTTTCTGTTGGACATCTACTGAGAGAATAGAGTTGAAATATGGAATGAATATCATCAATTTCACAGCAAAGTTTAAAGGAGAAGCTGGTAAGATTAAAATAAAGAAATAATGTAAGATGTCAGAAGTTGAGTAGATAATTGTGTTCTTGAGAGTGGTATTAATATATCCCTAATCAATGCTTAATTCCATTTTTCTGCACAGATATGATTGTTATACTGAGTCAAACAGAATTGAAGTCATGGAAATTTTTGACAAATAGTATGATGGGGTAGCATAACACAGAAGAAGGCCATTTAACTCAGCTATATCGAAACTTTCAAACAGCAATCTAGTTAGTCCAAATCAGAATTAACATTTCAGGTCAAAAGCCCTCTATCATAACTGGGTCTGATAAAGTCTGTCAATGAGTCATCAACCTGAGACATTCCTATGAAACTGGATTCTAGGGAAACTGCAGTTAGTGAAGAACAGTAATAAGATTTCACAGACAATGACTTCAACAATGCATGCTTAGCCCACAGTCTACATTCATGACTGTGTGGCTAAACAAAGCTCAAACGTCATCTATAAAGTCACTGATGATATCGTTGCTGTTTGTAGAATCTCAGATGGTAACGATAAGGTGTACAGGAGTGAGATAGTTTGGCTGATTGTATGGTGTCAAAGCCACAACCTCCCACGTAATGTCAATGAGACCAAGAAACTGATTATGGACTTGAGGAATGAGAAATTGGGAGAACACACAATAGTCTTCTTTCAGGGGTTACTGGTGGAAAGGGTGAGCAGCTTTAAGTCCTGGAAATCAACATCTCAGAGAGCAAATAGACTCTGACCATCTGCCTTATTCATACCCCTAATGAGCATGTAAACTACCGTGCAGTAGCCTTCATTCTCCAGCACCCCAGAGAAGAAAGATCCAGTGTGACTAATCTTTCCCTATGCAGTACTCCTTTCACCCCCCCCCATTCCCGAAGTTAATTAAAACTCCCTTTTTTTGCTGACATTGAGAGAAAGATTGTTGTCATGGCACCCTGTAACTGGGCTCTCTATCTCCTTCCTGTACTCTGACTCAACATTATTTGAATATGGCTCATATGGTGCTATCATCTGTGAACTTCTACATGGAGTTAGAACATAATCAGGCTGTGCAATGATGAGGGCACCATGATTCAAGTTTAATGTCATTCCCAGTACCCAGTGTAAAGCAGAACAAAGCAGTTCTACTCTGGATCTGATGCAGCACAAAAAGTCACAATAAGATCAAGAACACAATAAAAAAAAAACACAATAAACATACATAAAACACAATAAGGAGTAGAGTAAGGGGCCGACCTTCATTGATTCAACCTCTGTCTGGTTCGGAAATTGCAAGTCATCCTGACCACAAGTCCCTACAAAGGATTGTGAGGACTGCTGAGAGAATCATTGGGGTCTCTTTTCCACCCATTAGAGTTATTTATCAGGAGCTCTGTGTACACAGGGCATTTAGCATTGTCAATGATCTCTCCCATCCATCCAGCAATCTCTTTAACCCCACCCCAAATCCACCCCCCCACCCCCCCACCACAAGGCAGTACCATAGCATTAGGATGGGAAAGCTTCTTTCTCCCAGTCTTAGGTCTACTGAACTCCCTGTCAGCAAGTAAGAATCACATCATATGGTCTCATCGTATATGAAGAGCCAGTAGTATTGTGACGCTGATTTTTAACTTGTATTATATATGAAGCTTATTATTTGTGAATTTACTAGTGGTAATATTGCTTTATGTGTTAGGTATGTGAGTTATAAGTTCCTTGGCCCGATTGGTGTTATACATGTGTACATTTGAATGACAATAAACTGAACTTGAACATGATTTCTCATTATAGTGATTCAGTTTAATAATAGATCAAACGCTCCGTCTCACAAAACAGACCAAGTACATAAAAACAAAGAAAATGGATCTGCCAAATTTCTTACCCCAAATTTATATCTGTTGGCAACCTGATAGACTTTCTAGTCGACTTTCGTGCAAATTTCTGACCACCTTCAATAAACTGAATGGCCCTCTTCATGTCTTTCACCCAGGCATCACGTTCCTCAAGGTGTGAAGCTTGCAGGTAATGGTCCTGATTCTTTGCTGTACGCAACTTGAAAACAAACTAAGAATAAAAGAGATATGGTTTTTAAAAATATACTGTATAAAGGGGCATAATCAATTGCAAAGCACAATACACAGACAAAACCTTTATGCCACAGAATATTTTTTTAAATTTCTATGCACGAGTTCCCGTGATCTGGAATATATTAGCAGAAATAGATTCAATGGGAACTTGATAAAACTGGCAATACATTTGAAAAAGAAAATTTTGCTGGGGGAAAAGAGGAGGAGTGAAAGAGTAAATTGAGGACCCACAAAAGATAGGGAAGTTGGGCTACCTTTTCTTTGTTATGAATGCATGACTCTGTAACCTTGAGTCCTATTTACCTACATTCAATAAATTAATTAAATATTTGTGTATAAAAGAACTGTAATTGATTATGATAGAACACCTCTACATACAGTGCCTACTTTATTTGGTACAGGGGGCATCCCATCCAGTTCAGGGTTCTAAGTGTTGTATATTTAGAAATGGCCTTCTGCACAGCACTGTCATTATGCATGGTTATTTGAGTTACTGTCCCCATCCTGTCAGCTTCAACCAGTCTGACCATTCTCTTCAGAACTCTCTGATTAATAAGATGTTTTTGCGGACAGGAGTCACGCTCACTGGAGGTTTCTTCACTTTAATGCACTGTTCTCTGTAAACTCAAGTGACTGTTGTGCATGAAAATCCCAGGAGATCAGCAGTTCCTGAGATACTCAAACCACCCCATCTGGCACCAACAATCATTCCACATTCAAAATTGGTTAGGTCACGTTTCTTCCTCGTTCTGCTGCTTGTTCTGTACAACAACTGAACCTCTTGACCAAATCTGCATGCTATTCTGCATTGAGTTGCTGTCATATGATTAGATATTTGCATTAACAAGCTGGTGTACAAAAGTACCCAATAACGTGGGCACTAAGTGTCCTTGGGCTCACTTATTGTTAAATCTTCCTTATAGAAAATCATTTGAACCTTAGGCTTTTTAAATATCAGTTATAACTATGTATTTTAATGATATGACAGTAAGACTTAACTGTGTCACATGCAACTTAATTCCAAAACTATGCTATTCACTGACTAAGATAAATTTAGTTTCAGTTTCAGCCTGTAGCACTTCTCTGGAACTCTAGTCTTAGCTAAAATATATTTTAAATGGAAACTTGAATCAACTTCTTGTTTCAACAATTTTTTGGCATAATTGTTGTCACTTCTACATTAAGTCTACACTTTTGTTTCCCACATTTAATACACATTTCAGCCTTTATTGCAAATTGATCTTGAAAAGAAAAGTATAGTTCAAATGCTTTCAAAAGGCAATCAGGGCAGAGAGAAAAAGGAAAGAAAAATGAAGCAGCTAGAAGGGGAAAATATACACCAAACGAATTTGATAAAATAGGTTTTTAATAATATTATATTGTCTACATAATTCAGTTCAATAAATATTATGCTTGAACAGCATCAGTACTTCATTAGCTTTTATTTCCAACATCTTCAAACATTGCGCTTTAATCCTAGAAGCAATGTTACTTACCATAACAACTCTTTGTTTTGAACTGTAGTCTTAAATCTTGCATATAAGCAATGCCAAATCTTTTTTAAAATATGCAGGGTTGCAGGAAAAATAAAGTGATTTGTGGGACTAAATTGGCAAATCATTCAAAGGGTCAGCATGGTTTGATGGGTCAAATGTTTTCCTTTTGTGCTACATGATATCCCATAGCCTACACATTTAAATATATAACAGTCATAACACAAAAAACGTGCAGGAGCCAGTTGTATGTATTGAGGATGAAAGTAAATATTTTCAAAACCTAAAATCTGAAACTACATTTGATCATTGATGATAACTCCTAATCCTCCTAAAGTAACAGTAACCAAATCTCAGTTAATATATGTAAAGCCATATTCTGATTAACATTCCGGTTCCAATCCATAGGATATGCGCAATTCTTACTAATTATTTTCATTCAAACCCATGCCTTCAGTGTTTTAATGGACACCATTACAAAATTTACTAAAATATTATTATAGCCAATGATAGCTGTTCATCAATTGTTTATTGCCCTTCTCAAAAGGTTATCTTCCAGCAATAGTTTAGGACAACTATGAATCTGGTATTTTGGGCAACGAGCACCGGCTGTGGAGTTGTGAGCCTAGATTTTACCAAGAGTTTCAATGATGTTGAAGATTAAACCTTGAAGAGCTCTAAAAATAAAGGAGGAAATTTAAAATCAAGACATTACTTAACCCGGGCAGCAGAGGCTGATGTCAAATGGAACTTGCTGTAAGTTATTAAACAGGCTTTTGGACAACCTCAAGTCATGGAGGGTTGAAAGAAAGAGTTCAGCTAGAAATGTTTGGAACTAAGCCAGTCTAGAGAGGCAAACAGACATTTCACCTGCTGATGCCCTGAATTGGAGCAAAAATCATCAATGTTAACATAGCAAAAAAATTATCAGAGTAACAGTTCATTTTTTCCTGATGAAATCTCATCAAAATGAAACATTAAATCTCATCACAGATGCAGCTTAACCTGTTGAGTATTAAAAGGTTGTTCTGCTTTATTTCAGATTTCCAGCAACAGAAGTAATTTGTATTATTGATGATGCATGTATGTAGCTTGAAGCTCATCACCGAGTTGAAAACCAGATTTCAAACCATCTATTTCAGTCTCAAACAGTTGCCATGGAGTTGTTGGCGAAAGATCAGATTGCCAATGTTAATAATCTTCCTCTTTACAGCTTCCGAGACATCCAACTTATCTGCAAACTTAGCTTATTGACAGCCTGACACTTGTACTGAGATAGTCAGCTGAATTTTAACATGGATTGGAACAGGGGGCTCATCTGCAGTAATGGTCATTAACAATTCATATTGTACACTTAGCAGACACCTTCCATCTAGTCAGTAGCTCCAAACATATCAAATTGTTGTTGTAACCTGCTTCCAAAATCCACTTTCTTGCACTTTAATTGAACCATATTTTGGAATTAGAATGGATTCATAATTGTCACGTGTACCAAAATACAGCAAAAATCTTGCCTTGCGTACTGGTCATATATGTACAATAGATCTGATCCTAACGCAGTGCATTGAGGAACACAAGATAAAACAATAACAATGCAGAATAAATTATAACATCTACAGAGGAAGTGAAGTGCAGGTAGGCAATAAGGTGCAAGATCATAACAAGGTACATTGTGAGGTCGAGCCCATTTTATCATACTAGGAAATTATTTAATAGTCTTACAACAACAGGGTACAAGGTGCCCCTGGGGCTGGTGGTACCTGCTTTCAGGCTATTGCACCTTCTGTCAATGAAAGAGGGAAAAGGAAGGATGTACAGAAAAATTAGAGAAAATAATTAAGAAAATAACAAATTCTGCTGCAAAAATGGAACACTTTTGGCACTGCCAATTACAACTGAATTTTTAAACACATAAACAGAATGAAGCACAAATTTAATTTACTCTTAAATTATACATTCTTATTCTTGTATATTAATAACTGGCTCCTACTTACAACCAAGCACAGAATTTCAGTTAACAATTGGATTTACACACCGCTCTTTTGCTGTAGTCCTGACATGGGGATACAACTGAACTCCCCTTCAAGGGAAAGACACCCTTCGGACTCCCATCAGTTTTTTTACTGTAAACCTCAATTGAATCTTCTAAAAGAACTGCCCAAACAGCTTTCCAAGAGTTGAACACAGTCCCCTGTAATGAAAATAAAAGATGCATATTAGGAAGCAATATTGCACTACAGTGTCTTTCCAGTAGGACATTTAAATATCAACACTGATGAATCCTTTACATAGCATTTTGATTTATCTCAGAATTAAGTACATCTGTTGTAACATCAAAGTAGTGTAAATTACATGGAGCCACAGATTTGCGTTGGGGAAGTGATAAGTAGAAAGCGCAGCCTAAACTACCATTCCTCCCATTCCGTACCCCATCCTCATTTCAAAGGCTTTCTGAGAATGTGGACTTATTGATGTTCTACAGTACAAGTTGCATAGGCACAATCACCTCATTGCGAGGCCCAAGGATAAGTACCAACTTCACTCTGATGTGGCTTGCTGTAGCAATTGAATGCTATTTAAGGTGATTCGTAGTTTAAGCCATAATGTGTTTTGATCCATGACTCAGTGAATTTTATTTCTTCCCATCTCTGAAGGCAATGTGTTATTTCTTTAATGTAGCTAAAATGTCCCAAGGGCTTTAACAGGACCATTATCAAACTCATGTGGAGTCATGGACTCTACAACTCGTGTATTATTTACCTATTTTTATTGATCAGTTTTTTTAAATTTTGCACAGTTTCAGAATCAGAACCAGAATCACTTTATTGCCAGTATGTGAAGCATACCAGAATTGTGATTCGGTGCCAAGCATAAAACACAGGACAATACCATAACAGACAGCACAATAGCTGCCAAAAATTTACAAGAAAATGATGCAAGCAGCCATGAACAATCAACAATTAGCGCAAAAAACCTAAATATATGGAACATATGAACAGACTAAATAATTATCAACAAATCAAGGAAAGTAGGAAAGACCATTTAACATGCTGGGCAGGGATGCTGTGATGTATGTCTTCTTTTGCATATTGGCTATTTATCAGTCTTTGTGAGTAGGTTTTCACTGACTCCGTCGTCTTTCTTTGTTCTAGTATGAATGCCTGTAATAAAATTAAACCTGGGGTGGTACTTTGATAATAAATTAACTTTGAACTTTTAAGTTTGAAATCTTGATACCCAAACATGGTCAAAGATGATGGGCTTTGAGAAGCTTATTAAAGAATGGTAGAGATTGGAGTATAGTTAAAATTTCTATCAGTTTTTCATTCAACATCAATAAAAAGTGTGATACTAAGTTACATGAAACTTACTGGCCAGGAGTCAAAATTTTGTTCCCATATTTCTGAGAAAGGTCCTCGAAGCAGAAGCATATACTGTACACATGTGCCCCTTCCCTGTACACTGAGCAGTAAATGCATAATAGTATGTTCCCAAATACCCATTACATAGCCAACTACCTGATCTCAGCACCGGAGACCGGTGCATGATTATAAGATACTTAAATTATAAATGTTTTGTTCTTGCATATTAATAAGACCATGTAATATAGGAACAGAGTTACACCATTTAGCCCATCGAGTCTGCTCCACCATTTCATTATGGCTGATCCAATTTTCCTCTGTCGCAAACTCCTGCCCTCTCCCCATATCCCTTCATGCCCTGACCAATTAAGAATCTATCAACCTGTGCCTTAAATATATATATATATATAAAGACTTGGCCTTCAAAGCTACCTATGGCAAAGAATTCCACAGATTCACCACCCTCTAGCTCAAGAAATTCCTTCTTATCTCTGCTGTAAAAGGACACCCCTCTATTCTGAGGCTGTGCCCTCTGGTCTTAGACTCACCCACCATAGGAAACAACATCTCCACTTCCACTCTATCAAGGCCTTTCACTATTCGAAAGGTTTCAATGAAGTCACCTCTCATTATTCTGAATTCCAATGAATACAGGCCCCGAGCCATCAGATACTCTTCATATGACAAGCCATTCAATCCTGGAATCCTTTTCCTGAACCTCCTTTGAACCCTTTCCAGTTTCAGCACGACCTTTCTTAGAAAGGGGGCCCAAACCTGCTCACCAAACTCCAAGTGAATCCTCACCAGTGCTTTACAAACTGCCAACTTTACATCCTTGCTTTTATATTCTAATCCTCTTGAAATCAATGATAACATTGCATTTGCTTTCCTCACCACTGAGTCAACCTGCAAATTAACCTTTAGGAAATCCTGCACAAGGGCTCCCAAATCCCTTTGCACCTCAGTTTTTTTTGTATTTTCTCTCCATTTAGAAAATAGACGATCTTTTCATTTCTTCTATCAAAGTGCATGACCATACACTTCCTGACACTGCATTCTATCTTCCATTTCTTTGCCCATTCTAATTTGTCCAAGTCCTCCTGAACACTCTCTACTTCCTGAGAACTACCTGCCCCTCCAGCTATCTTCATTTCATTTGCAAGCTTTGCAACAAAGCCATCAATTCTGTTATCCAAATTATTGGCATATAACGTAGAGAATTGGTCCCAAACAGATCCCTGTGGAACCCCACTACTCACCGGCAGTCAGCCAGAAAAGGTTTCCTTTATTCCCACTCTTTGCCTCCTGCCAATCAGCAACTGCTTTGTCCATGCTAGAATCTGTCCTGTAATACCATGGGTTCACAGCTTGTTGAGCAGTCTCATATCTGGTACCTTGTCAAGGATTTTCATAAAATCCAAGTACACAACATCAACAGATTCTCCTTTGACTATCCTGCTTGTTACTTCTTCAAATAATTCCAGCAGACTTGTCAGGCAAGATTTTTCCTTGAGGAAACCATGTTGCCTATGGCCTATTTTATCATCTGTCTCCAGGTACCCTGAGACCTTATCCTTAATAATTGACACTGGCATCTTCTCAACCACTGAGGTCTGACCAACTGGCCTATGGTTTCCTTTCTTCAGCCTCTCTCCCTTCTTGAAGAGTGGAGTGACATTTGCAATTTTCCAGTCTTCTGGAACCATTCCAGAATCTAGTGATTCTTGAAAGATCATTACTAAGGCCTCCCCAATCACTTCAGCCAGCTCTTTCTGAACTCTGTGTGTACACTATCTGGTCCAGGTGACTTACCTACCTTCAGACCTTTCAGTTTCCCAAGAATCTTCTCTCTAGTTATGGTAACTTCTCACACTTCATGCCCTCTGACATCTGGAACTCCCACCACACTGCTAATGTCTTCCACAATGAAGACTGATGCAAAATATTTATTCGGTTCATCTGCTATTTTGTTGTGTCCCAATACTACCTCTCCAGTATAATTTTACAGCAGTCAAATATCCACTCTTGCTTCTCTTTTACACTTTTATGTATCTGAAGAAACTTTTGGTATCCTCTTTAATATTGTTGGCTAGCTTATTTTCTCATTCCATCTTTACCTTCTTAATGACTTTTTTAGTTGCCTTCTGTTGGTTTTTAAAAGCTTCCCAATCCTCTAACTTGCCATTAATTTTTGCTCTATTATGTGCCATCTCTTTGGCTTTTATGTTGGCTTTGACTTATCTTATTAGCCATGGTTGTGTCATCTCTCCTTTAGAATACTTCCTCCTCTTTGGGAGGTATATCTGTTGTGCTTTCTGAATTGCTTCCAGAAATTCCAGCCATTGCTGCTCTGCCATCATCCCTGCCAGTGTTCTTTTCCAATCAATTCAGGCCAACTCCTCTCTCATGCTTCTTTTCTCTACTGTAATACTGGTACATCTGACTTCAGCTCCTCAGTATCCAAATTCAAGATGCATTCAATCATATTATGATCACTTACCCCCCAAGGGTTCTTTTACTTTAAGCTCTCTAATCAATTCTGGTCCATTGCACAACACCCTATCCAGAATAGCTGATTCAGTGGTGGGCTCAACCACAAGCTGCTCTAAAAAGCCATCTCGTAGGCACTCTAGAAATTCCCCCTTCTGTGATCCAGCACCAACCTAATTTTCCCAATCTACTTGCATATTGATGTCCCCCATGACTATTGTATCATTATCCTTTTGGCATGCATTTTCTATTTTGTAATTTGTAGGCAACATCCTTACTACTGTTTGGGGGTCTGTATACAACACACATTAGGGTCTTTTTACTGTTGTAGTTCCTTAGCTCTATCCACAATAACTCAATACCTTCCAACCCTATATCATCTCTTTCTAATAATTTGATTTCATTTTTTTTTACCATGCCACCCCTTCTGCCTGTCCTTTTGATACAATGTGTATCCTTGGACATCAAGTTCCCAGCTATAATCTTTCAGCCATGATTCCATGAAGCTTACAACATCATACTTACCAACCTGCAACTGTGCTGCAAGCTTATCTACCTTACTCTGTGTACTGTGCACGTTCAGATACAACAACCTTCAATCCTGTATTCACCCTTTTTGATTTTGTCACAATGTGCTCAACCTTTCGATTCCTAACTGAGGTCTGAGGTCTTAACATCTGCCTCCACAACCTCTCCACGTACTGTTCTGGAACTCTGGTTCCTATCCCCCTGCAACTCTAGTTTCAACTCTACTCTGTAGCATTAACAAACCTTCCCGCTAGGATATTATTCTCTCTCCAGTTCAGTATGATTGGCTCCTACTTACAATCAAGCACAGAATTTCAATAAACGACTGGATTTACACACCGCTCTTTTATTGTAGTCCACAGAGATACAACTGAACTCCCCTTAGACTAGATGCTTCTAGAAGTTTCTTGTTATTTTTAGCAAGATATTTTTGATTAGTCAAAAGGATATAGTTTTTTTTAAATCCCTAGTCCTGATAAGCCACAAGTATATTATCTCAGTAGTTGTATTCAGAGTAGATATCTAAACTTGACCACCAATCATCTGCACCCAACTAGTAACAGAAATAATGTTAATCACACTCTAGTTGAACGTGGAATAGTTCAACTTAAATTTAACAAGCCTCTTCACATTGTATCAGTGCTTGACATTGTTACGATACTTCATCAGGTTGGACAATGTAGAAACTGCCATTTAGGATGAGTATCCAATTGTATGACTCCCAATCTTATCAAAATACAAATAAATGCAGTAACATGTGCATGTTTGCTCATTTGAATATTTCGGTTTAGAGCAATTTGCATTTCAGCATCTCTCCAAATCACAAACATTCTGATAAGTAGCCACAAGATGGCCACAGTCAGGAAGTCGCATTCTCACATATTCTCATTTCAAAAGTTTAAAGTTCAGTAGTTTCCTCAACTGCATCTTTTCTGCTTTAGATTCAGACAGCTGGATATGCATATACTAAATTATTCACACCAAGCACCATAGTTGATGGGAACTGCTTGTTTATATGCAAAGCATTTGCTGCACAAAGACAGTGCAGATTGTTCTCAAGCTTCACTCTAAATATGTATCTTCCTGCAGCATATTCTATCTTCACCCACCTCTTGCAGTTCCCATCCTGGCCTGCTTTAGACAGCAGTGATGGGGCTTCAAAGCAAATCAACCTGTAACTGAGGGCAGCAATTAGTTGGCTCACCAAACAAGTAAATCCAATGGACCTAAAAATGCAAAGGTATCTTGAAAGGAAATATATCACACCTGAAGATTATAAGAGGGGTTGACAGCATATTGGACCCTCCTCAGAAAGGGAAGGGTGTGTTTTTGAATAATGTTGTCAAGTTATGCAGGAGAGTCATGGAGATGAGATTGCAGATAAACTGCACAGAAGTTAGAGGTTTCACCCAAGAATGGGAATGGTTAGGTTTCTTTATTGTTAAGTATTGAAGTACACTATTGCCACAAAATAATAAATTTCACAACATATGCCAGTGAAATTAAACCCAATTCTGAGAACGAGTGTGTTCTCATGGCAGCTAAAGGAGCTTAGACAGATGGATGTGTGGCAGGGGGTGGGGGGCGGTGGAGGAGTTGGTTTCTACGGCAATGGTGAATGAATAGAATTGGAGTAAATGAAAGCAGTAGAAAGTGGTCATGTTTGGCCAGCTGGGAATAGGTGGCATGGGGTGGGCGGCAAGGAAAACATCGAACAGTAGCTTGAAGAATTACATATAATTTTAAAACAGTTTTCCCACTTCTTTAAAAGGAGCATAAAGCAACAATTCTGGAGGCTTCATTTAATTAGCAGCTTTGGAATATCAACAAGTAAATAAGCTTGTTATAAGTGACCTTAAAAGTCACTCTGTCCACCACTTATGCACCTTCTGAGTTTCTGCTTCGTGTCTAGTTATTTGTACAAATTACAAGACACATTGCAATAACTCTTCAGGTTTCCAAACAGCATTTCACAAACCCACAATCCCTGAGCTGCAATTTGTAAAAGGTCATGGGTAACAGGTGCATGGGAACACCTACTGGGAATTCTCATGTATTAAAATATCTGTCTTGGAAACGTCATGTTAGTCCTTCAGTTGTTGAAGATCAAAGAACTGAAACTCCCAAAGCAATATCACTCTTGATGAGTCTAAACACGCAACAGAAATATTTCCAAAGCGTTTGTCACTGGCATGCCCTCGACAAACACAAGATGCTGGAGGAACTCAGCAAGTCAAGAGCTCTATGGATGGAAATAAACAATTGATGTTTTGGGCCAAGACCCTTTATTGGGACTGGAATGGAAAGGGGAAGAGGCCAGAATAATGAGGAAGGACTACAGGCTGGAAGGTGATAGGTGAAGCCTAGAGGGAGAAGGTAGGTGGGTGAGGAAGAAGGATGAAATGAGAAGCTGGGAGGTGATAGTTCATTGGTGAGACAGTGCGAGGTATAAAAAGTGCACGGGGCCTTTCAGAACTTTTCAGCAGGCTGCAATCATATCAATCTGTTAGGCATTCGACAGAGGCCAATAAAAAGAAGCGAGGTGTAAGCAGATTGGTCATTGTTAGAGTGAACAGTGTCAGAGTTGGCAGGGTTTGGCTCAACATTAGGTGAGAACAGGCACAGGCTAGAACTTAAGCTTGAGAAGTTGGAGGTATAACAACTGTAAGCAGGGTGGTTTATAAAGCAGTGGGATGCTCCTCCTGTGAAATGTGAGATTTCAGGGTATATAACAGTCTCCCTGATGACTACATCTGCAAGAAGTCCGCCCAACTTAAACTCTTAACTGAGAAGGTCAAAGAACTGGAACTGGAGCTGGATGTATTCAGGATCATCCAGGAGGCTGAAAAGCTCATAGATAAGCCTTTTACTGATGTGGTCACACCCAGAGTGCAGGCTTCAGATAGTAGATGGATGACCATCAGGTGAGGTAAAGGGAGTAAGCAGTCAGTGCAGGGATCCACTGTGGCCATCCCCCTCAGCAACAAATATACCCCTTTGGATACTGCTGAAGGCTTGAGCTATCAGGGCACAGCAGCAGCTGCCAGGCCAGTGACACTGTGCCAACACCGAGGCTTAGCAGGGAAGGGTAAAGTCAGGCAGAATGATAGTGATAGGAGACTCGATAGTTAGAGGGATGGACAAGAGAGAGATGCCAGGATGGTGTGCTGCCTCCCAGGTGACAGGATCCAGGATGTCTCAGAACACTCTCAACAGGGAGGGTGAGCAGCCAAAGGTTATGGTGGATTGTGTGGTGAGACTATATGAAAGGGGTGGCAGATGTTAGGGCAAAATTTGTAGTCAGTTGGATTCGTTGAAGTGTTATAAGGGGTCAAAATGGAAAAGGGTGACGGATACAGGACTGAAGATGTTATTTTTTGAATGCATGCAGTACATTAAATATGTAGATGATCTTGTAGCACAGTTAGATATTGGCAGGTATGACATTGTGGGCATCACTAAGTTCTGGCTGAAAGAAAATCATTGTTGGGAGCTTAAGATCTAAGGATACAAATTGTATCAAATGGTTAGATGGATAGGCAGAAGGGGTGGAGAGTCTCTGTTGGTAAATATGGAACCAAATCCTTAGAAAGAGGTGAGATAGGATCAGAAGATGTTGAATCCTTGTGGGTAGAGTTAAGAAACTGAAAGGGTAAAAAGATACTGATGGGATTTATATACAGGCCTCCAAGCAGTAGCCAGGAGCAGGGACATTAACTACAACGGGAAATAGAAAATGCATGTAATAAAGGGCAATGCTGTGATAGTCATGGGAAATTTCATTGTGCAGGTAGATTGGGAAAGCCAGGTTGGTGCTGGATCCTAAGAGAGGCAATTTGTAGAACCCGCGTGAGGTGGCTTTTAAGAGCAGCTTGTGGTTGATCCCACTGGGGGAAAGACAATATTGGATTGGGTGTTGTGTAATAAAGCAGATTTGATTAGAGAGCTTAAGGTAAAGTAACTCTTAGGAGGCAATGATCATAATATGATAGAATTCATCCTGCAATTTGAGAGGGAGAAGCTAAAGCCAAATGTATCAGTATTACAGTGGAGTAAAGAGACTTACAGAGGTATGAGAGAGGAGCTGGCCAAAGTTGATTGGAAGTGGACACAATCAGGGATGATGGTGAAACAGTAATGGTTGGAGTATCTGGAGGGGAATTGGAAGGCAAAGGATAAATACATCACAAAGAAGTGTTCCAAAGGGTGGATGAGGAACCATGGCTAACAAGGGAAGTCGAAGACAGCATAAAATATGAGAGGGCATATAATAAAGCAAAAATTAGTGGGAAGCTAGAGAATTGGAAAACTTTTGAAAACCAACAGAAGGCAAATAAAAAAAAATGTAAGAAGAGTGAAGATGAAATATGAAGGTATATTAGCCAATAAAATGAAAGAGGATGCCAAAAGTTTTTTCCTATTGTATAAAATGTAGAAGAGAGGCAAAATATTTATCAGACTGCTGGAAAATAACACTGGAGAGGTAGTTATAGGGAATAAAAATGGTGGATGAACTTAATAAGTATCTTGCGTCAGTCTTCACTAGTAGTATGCCAAATCAACATGGTTTCCTTAAAGGAGAAATCTTGCCTGACAAATCTGTTGGAATTCTTTGAGGAAATAACAAGCGGGATAGACAAAGGAGAGTCAGTGGATGGTGTTTACTTGGATTTTCAGAAGGCCTTTGACAAAGTGAAGCACATGAGGCTGCTTAACAAGATAAGAGTCCATGGTAACACAGGATGCTAGCAGGATAGAACAGCCAATGCTATACAGGATAGAAGATAGGCCTAATGGCAGGTGGCAGAGAGTGGAAATAAAGAGGGCCTATTCTGGTTGGATGCTGGTGACCAGTGGTGTTCGGCAGGGTTCTGTATTGGGATCACTACTTTGCACGTTATATGTCAATAATTTGGATGATGGAATTGATCGTTTTGTGGCCCAGTCTGCAGGAGATACAAAGATACGTGGAGAGACGGGCAGTGTTGAGGAAGCAGGGAGACTGCATAAGGACTTAGAGAGATTGGGAGAAAGGGAAAGTAAATGGCAGATGGAATACACTGTAGTATAGTGAAGTGGATGGTCATGCACGTTGGTAGAAGAAATAAAGGTGTAGACTATTTTCTAAGCAGGGAGAAACTTCAAAAATTGGAGGTACAAAGGGACTTGGGAGTCCTTGTGCAGGATTCCCTTAAGGTTAATTTGCAGGTTGAATCAGTAGCAAAGAAGACAAATGCAATGTTAGCATTCACTTTGAGAGGACTAGAATATAAGAGCAGGGATGTGATGCTGATGCTTTATAAGGCATTAGTCAGACCACACTTGGAATATTGTGAGGAACTTTGGGCCCCTGATCTAAGAAAATATGTGCTGGCATTGCGGAGGGTCTGGTGAATGTTCATGAAAATTATACCGGCAATGAAAGGGTTAACATTTGAGGAGTGTTTAATGACCTTGGGGCTATACTCACAGGAGTTTAGAAGAATGTGGGGGTTCTCGTTGAATATTGAAAGGCCTGGAGAGAGTGGATGCGGAGAAGATGCATCCTCTAGTGGGTGTGTCTAAGACCTGACAGCATAGCCTCAGGATGGAGGGGCACCATCTAGAACATTTGGCTCCCAATTTTTGGAAAGTGAATTTGAGATCTGCAAACGATTGTATGCCTTTACTAGAGAAGGAATTAATTTCAAAAATATGTCCATTGAATAAATACTGATGACTGATTCTTTTAGTACAGTTCTGGGAACTATAATGGTAACTATAACTATACTGCTTCACAAGTTCTGCAAGTGCTGCAATTAATTTCAGCATTCAAAACTAGTAGCAGAAGTGGTTTGACTAAACATAGGAGAAAGGGGAAGAAAGCACACATTTGATCTTTCAACACAAAGGAAGTAACAGAATACCAGTACTTACACCACTAAGTGAAAACCAGCTTTGTGAAGAAACCTTTACATTATTTTCTACAGTTAGTGAGGGGATCAATGAATTGCATGGTTATAAACGGAAGGAAGAAATAGTGTAGACTGAAATCATTGTGTGTTCAGCAGCCTTCCAGTCCTTTTTTTTTAGTAAAGGAGGAAGCTTTGAAATAACTTTTTCCAGAGGTACACCTTCAACAACGAATATTCATATACATGGAATGTACAGCTGGAATAAATTCATACTTGGGATCTCTGACATAGACATCTCGGCCCGAAACGTTGGCTACTCTTTTCTCACGGATGCTGGCTGACCTGCTGAGTTCTTCCAGCATTGTGGACATAATGACCTGTTGCCCACCTTGGAAGAAAACTCAATTTAACTTTATTATCAAATCAGCTCTATTGCATTTGATAACCAGGCAGAATCAGGCATGATTTATCTTGTGGAGTTACCATTGATTTTACACGTCAGATTTTTAATGGATATTTCATGAAGGGTCCCAGGTCTTAAACGTTAACTGTCCCACATTTTAAAAAAGCTGATCAGCTGAGTGCTCCTGGCTATCCTGCACTTGTTAGAGGAGCTGTGTGGAGAAGAGGAGTTGAGTAGGAATGATGCTGCAATCTTGCAATATTAATATCAAATCTTGGCTTTGTTTGAATTTATGAGAAGGCTTCACCAAACTCTGCCTTGATCTCATTTCAAAAGGTCTGAAAGAGGACACAATATAGATTTTAGAGAACAAATCATATACAAGGAAGCTTAGTTCTGAAAAGTAGCAAGGAAATGTTTCTCATGGCAGAAGGGCCAGTAACCAGAAAGCAGGGTTAAAGATAGTAGGCAAAACACTCAGAGATAATATGAGGAAATGTGTCTGTTTAGCTTAGAAGGGCGGTGAAAGCAAAAGTAGGATAAGGAAAAGAAAAGTTACAGGCTATGAAAAAAAATCATAGGAATTACATTAAATGTATTGTTCAAAAAAAAGACTGAGATCCTAGGAAGAATCACCTCCTATTGAGCTATATTTTTTCCATAATCCTCAGTAATGTCCCATTATGCTAGTTCCCATTCTTGTCCAAAACTCGTGGGTGAAAGATCTTCTTCAATGGTCATTTCAAAACAAATACAGAGAATCCAAGCTGCTCCCAGGAAAACTTTTGAAATACATTTCTTCTCTTGAAAATCACAAGAATTGGTAGCAGATGAAGGTGGAATATTAGAGCCTTGATAATTCTTGACCCCAACTCCAGTTTCCTACCCTGGAATCCAAAATTAAGAGTTCAAAATTAATCCCTCCCTATCCAAATAAAATAAGTTTTGTATATTTGTGGTGAATTAATCCTTTAATATTTCCATTGTTTATTGTGTCCATTAATCTACTCTCTCAGTTAACCTTAGCCAATTAACTATGCTGATATTTTTGCTCAAAAGGAAATAAGAATGAAAAGAAAGCAATGCACATTTCTTTCCAGAATCAAGTGTTTAATCAAAAGACCGTGCTTTAAGTTGATGCATGTATATGTTAAAATTTATTCAGAGTATATTAATTCTTAAACATTATGAATCTGACTTTTGCCACAACTATGAGGCTAAAAACGTTAGATCTGGAAATTATGCTGTTAGTTTTGAAAATATGTTAGTTTTAATGAGATTCAAAGGTCGTTTATAATATACTATCCATAATATGCTACCTATTCTACAGGCTGCATTGGTTCAAGAAGGCCATTCAAGACCAACCTCTCAAGAGTTCTTAGATTTCAGAAATAAATTCCTGGTGATAACTGATCCTGAAAATGAAATAAAACAGTACATTTTCCTCTCAAAGAGGGTACATTATTGTAATTATATAAATAGCTTGGCATGGGATTTCTTTACCACATAGAAAGAAAGGAACTTGACCTTCCTCTTTACAATGGTAACTGCTGCGTACAGCATAATGATTTAATGAACAAGCTATTTTTATAGAAAATTTCAGCTGATTTTCTCTAGCAGGGAAAAATGATAAAAATTCTTGAAACTGTCTGTGTGACAGGATCTGAGAGAGAGGAGATGCTGAAGCCTGACTCCTTTTTTTAAGGTTTCAAGAAATTCATTCCTGCTTGACCCAGTAACCTAATTTCATACTCGGGTACAATACAGTAGTTATGTATTGGTTTCACAAGATCTCAAGAAGGCTATTCAGTTATAAGCCTCCCAAATGCCTAAGAAAATATGAAAGATAATTTGGTAGCCATGAACTCACTGAAAATTTTCTTCCTCCTGGCCCTTTCAAAATTTTGAAAGAAATGCTTACTTATTCCAGAAACAGACAGCTTACAGAATTGTTGCTTCACAACTCCAGTAACCCAATTTCTGTCGTGATCTCTGGTGCTGTTAGTGTTCAGTTCTCTCTGTGACCACATAGTTGGTCCTCAAATGTTACGTTTTCTTCCCACTTGCTAAAATGTATGCATTGTTAAGGAAATTGGCCCCTGTATAGTGATCATGTTGTGGATTTAAATGAGAGAATCTAGAGGGAAAGCGGGGAGAATAAAATAGGATTGGTGTGGTGTTAGTGTAAATAGATGCTTGATGGTCAGCGTGGAGTAAATCAGCCAAAGGGCCTGTTTCTGTGCTGTTATGATTCTGTGACAACTCCACACCAACTCCCTCAGCTAGTCTAATCTGCTGGCCTTTGATGTTAAAAATACTACGCGACAGAAGCATTGATCCTTTTGCTTAAATACATTGGAATAAATGAATGTCACAGGGAGAGTAACAAGTAAATCATTCCCCATCACTGCTTCATAGCAGCAGCAGAAATTAAACCATACAATTGTCTGAAGGATCTTGACAAGGCGAATTGGACAGAATGGTTCCTCTTGCAAGAGCATCTAGAATAGGAGGGCGGGGGTCTAAAATAAGCAGTGGCTGTTCTGAATGCAAACTGAGATCAACACTCCTATTCACCTGCTTTAACCATCCACCCTCTTGATAATATAATTCAGAGAGTGATAAGGCAAACAAAATAATTGAGTTTCTCAAAATGAAGTGAAAGTGGAACAGTTGAATAATGTTCAACAAAACTCCTGATAGGCAATGCAGGGAAAACTGACAGCAGGTGTACTGAAATGTCAAGCTGCAGTTTCAATCAGATGAGCAGACTCAAGGGCCAGATGGCCTACTCCTGCTTCAAATTCTTATGTCCTACGATCATCCTCACACAGTAATTTCCCATCTCTAAAACTCAGCGCAGACCAAGTCTCAACATGGTAGAACTGGTGTCAGTAATAGTCATTCAAACAGTGAAGAGGGAGGGTGTCAAAGGTTCATTTATTACCAAAGTATACAACTGTTAAATCTTTCTTCTCCAGAGAGCCACAAAACCAAGAAAGAAAAGAATGACAACATGGTCATCAACCCCCAAATCCCTCCTCCCCACTCAAAAACACACAAAAATCGAACAGGCACTTCAAACCTCAAAATCCCCCTCCCACACACACACAAAAAAACAAGAAAGATCAGGCAAAAAAAAAACAGAATACAAAAAAAATATAAGACTGAAAAAAAAAGTCCACAGTCCAAGTCCACATCCAAAATGCAGCAAAACGTGGGCAACATTCTCCCTCTCCATAGCCAAATGAACACACCGGTGATAAAAAGTCAGTCTCCCATCTCCATAACAGAGCAATCTCCCCTCACCAGCAGCAGAGCGATCCCCCAGCGATAAAAAGGTAGGCATCCGTCATTTCAAACTCCCTCATTGCTTTAATTGGTGAACAATGGAAGTTTTAATTGGTGAAATGGAGACAAACATTGTCTCGGCCTACAGCCTTCTCACCAAGAGGTTCCTGAGCACTGCCTCTGCCTCCCAGAATCCCCTTGGAGACTGCAAAGCACTGAAACACCCAAACGATCTCCAAACTGCAAATCACACACTGCAACAGTTCCAAAATCACATTCAAGATGAAAATCAAATGTAAAAGTCATAAAAGGAATGAAATATATGTTTTTGTGATCTGTCCAGATGACATCGACCAAAGGAGTGTTGCATTCAGGCACCATCTTGACTGGAACTCCTCAAAGTTCCTGCAATCACTTGTCCAAATGTTGCTTAAAAATCCAGGGTAAATGGGTAATCCATGACAATTAATGACTGTAATTCTGTTATTGTTTCGAGAAATAAGACTCAGGCATTACAATACATGTTCTGACAGCGACAAACTCAACAGGAAGCAACATATGTAATTATGCATCATTCACACTATCAACTAAATTTATACAATAATGGAAAAAAAACTAATATTTCAAAGTGAGGTGACAGTAAGTATGCCCTTACTGTTACTGTAAAGAAAGATGCCCTTCATTAAATTGGTGGTACTCACTACCAATTTAATTAATGTAGAAGTAAAAATTTACCTGTGAACAGAAATTGTAAGTGACTAAGTATTAAATCGAATCCACCTCACTCCTGATGTGAGCCATTTCAGGAGACCGGAGTTGTGGCCAAGCGCCCGGAGCCCCCTGAACTACTGAGTTCAGAATCATCCCTGGGTTCAGTTCTTGTTCATTAGGTAGCGAACCCAAATGGGGGGGGGAGAGAGAGGGGGAGAGAGAGAGGGGGGGGGAGAGAGGGGGGGGGGGAGAGAGGGGGGGGGGGGAGAGAGGGGGGGGGGGGAGAGAGGGGGGGGGGGAGAGAGGGGGGGGGGGAGAGAGGGGGGGGAGAGAGGGGGGGAGAGAGGGGGGGGAGAGAGGGGGGGGGAGAGAGGGGGGGGAGAGAGGGGGGGGAGAGAGGGGGGGGGAGAGAGGGGGGGGAGAGAGGGGGGGGAGAGAGGGGGGGGAGAGGGGGGGGGAGAGGGGGGGGAGAGAGGGGGGGAGAGAGGGGGGGAGAGAGGGGGGGAGAGAGGGGGGGAGAGAGGGGGGGAGAGAGGGGGGGGGAGAGAGGGGGGGAGAGAGAGGGGGGGAGAGAGAGGGGGGGAGAGAGGGGGGGAGAGAGGGGGGGAGAGAGAGGGGGGGGGAGAGAGGGGGGGGAGAGAGGGGGGGGAGAGAGGGGGGGAGAGAGGGGGGGAGAGAGGGGGGGAGAGAGGGGGGGGAGAGGGGGGGGGGAGAGAGGGGGGGGAGAGAGAGAGGGAGAGAGATATAAGATATGTACAATCTTGTAAGGGAGGCAGTGGGGGGGACAGAAAATTGAAAAGAAAAGCATCCCATTGATTATGTAGAGGCTAATTTGCCAAGCAGGACAATGGTGATATTTATTCTCCATACAAATTTCTTCCCACTCCATCTGCCTCGTTTTAAGCCCTTAACCTATATTACCATTCCAGTCATGGTCCTTTTCTCAATACAACTTTGCAATTTACCACAACCACATTCTGTGGTGGCAAGTCCCACAGCAATTTCTATCTAAGGACATTTCTCCTTATTTGTCCAATAGATTTCTTAGTAGCTATCTTTCAGTGGCATTGTTGTTAGTTTACTAGAATAGGAAGAGGCTAATACTGTTGATTCCCATGGTGTTGAGTCACACACAGCAACTGGAAAGCTTAAAATGGAAAAATAATTATGATGAGAATGATGACATTTTTATTAAGAAAACAACTGATGCACTATTGTCATTCAAGATATCTGTCATTGTTGCTGATTGAGGCGGCACGTAACTTTTAACAGTCTGCTTAGTTTTGGGGCCTTTAACCTTGGATGATAAACGTTCATTTTGGCAGCAATATTTACAGACCATTGAGAAATAAATTTTTAAATGATCCTTGGTCTTGGATTCCTCTAACAGCTGGAAATATTTCCTCCATGTCCAAACTATTCTTAACTTTCAAAGGCTCTGAGAGAAGTCTTCCCCCTTCTAAAGAAAAAAGTTTCAAACTGTTTGTCAAAAGTTCAACAATGCTTGGGAAACTGAAAGGTCTGAAGATGGATAAGCCACCTAGACCAGACTGTTTACACCCAGGGTTCTGAAAGAGGTAGCTAAAGAGATTGTGGAGGCATTAGTAATGCTCTTTCAATAATAACTAGATTCTGCCATGGTTGTAGAGGACTAGATGACTACAAATTTTGCTCCATTCTTTAAAAAGGGAAAGGTGGCAAGGAAAGGAAACTATAGGCCTTAGTGGTTGGGAAGATGATAGAATCAATTGTTAAGAATATGGTTTCAGGGTACTTGGAGGCACGTGATAAAGTAAGTTGAAGTCAGCATAGCTTCCTTAAAGGAAAACCTTGCTTGACAATGTTTTGGAATCTGTTTGCATCTGAACGGGAAAGGGACTAATATTGTAGCAGAAAAGTCTGTTAATGCTGCACGGAGTGGTTTAAATCAGAGTAGCAGGGGGATGAGAACCAGAGTGCCAGAACAGTTAGTGGAGAGGCAGATGTTGGTAAGACCTCAAAGATAGGAATCAAAAGGTGGAGCATGGTGTGACTAGAGTCCTGAGCTGCATATATTTCAATGCAAGAAGTATCGTAGGAATGATGGATAGCGATAGTGCAGAAGATGAGGTAGTTGGTTTACAAACAGTGGCAATGTGTTGTGAGGAGAAGCTATTGATAGGGCAATATTTCAGTCAACAGGATGAGATGCAATGTTAGAAAAAGGTGACATAGGGTCGGAAGGTGTTGAATCATTGTGGATAGAGCTAAGGAACTGCAAGGGTAAAAAGATCCTGATGTGAGTTATATACAAACCCCCAAACAGCAGTAAGAGTGTCACTTACAAATTACAATGGGAGATAGGAAATGTATGCCAAAAGGGCAAAGTTACAATAATCATGGTGATTTCAATATGTAGGTAAATTGGGAAAATCAGGTTGGTGCTGGATTCCAGGACAGAGAATTATTACAGTGCCTACAAGATGGCTTTTTAGAGCAACTCATGGTTGAGCCCACTAGAGGATCAGCTATTCTGGATTGGGTTTTGCACAATGAACCAGAATTGATCAGAGAGCTTCAGGTAAAAGAACCCTTAGGGGAAAGTCATCATAAAATGATCAAATCCACCCTGAAGTTTGAGAAGAAGCTAACATCAGATTATCAGTAGAGTAAAGGGAATTACAGGGCATGAAAGAGGAGGTGGCCAGAATCAATTGGAAAAGAACACTGGCAGGGATGATGATGGAGCAGCAATGGCTGGAGTTCCTGGAAGCATTTCGGAAGGCACAGGACATATACATCCCAAACAGGAAGAAGTATTCTAAAAGCAAGAAGACACAACTGTGGCTAACAAGAGAAGTCAAAGCCAACATAAATGCCAAACAGAGGATATATAATTCAGCAAAAAATTAGTTTGAAGTTAAAGGATTGGGAAGCTTTTAAAAAACAGAGGGCAACTAAAAAGTCATTAAGAAAGTAAAGATGGAATATGAAAGCAAGCTATCCAGTAATATTAAAGAGGATACCAAAAGTTTCTTCAGATACATAAAGTGTAAAAGAGAGGTGAGAGTGGATATCAGCCTGCTAGAAAATGATACTGGAGAGGTAATAATAGGCGAGAAGGAAATGCGGACAAACTGAGTAAGTGTTTTGCATCGGTCTTCCCTGTGGAAGACACTAGCAATATGGCAGAAGTTCCAGATATCAGAAGCCATGAAGTGCGCAAAGTTACCATTACTAGAGAGAAAGTGCTTGAGAAACAGAAACGTCCGAAGGTAGACAAGTCACCTGGACCAGATGGTGTACATCCTAGAGTTCTGAACGAGGTGGCTGAAGAGATGAGTGGAACGAGCTTCCAGTAGAAGTGGTAGAGGCAGGTTCAGTATTGTCATTTAAAGTAAGATTGGATAGGTATATGGACAGGAAAGGAATGAAGGGTTATGGGCTGAGTGCGGGCCAGTGGGACTAGGTGAGAGTAAGCATTCAGCACGGACTAGAAGGGCCGAGATGGCCTGTTTCCGTGCTGTAATTGTTATATGGATTGTAGAGGCAGTAGTAATGATCTTCTAGGAATCACTAGATTCTGGAATGGTTCCAGGAGACTGGAAAATTGCAAATGTCACTCCACTCTTTAAGAAAATAGAGATGCAAAAGAAAGGACACTATAGGCCAGTTATCTGACCTCAGGGGTTGGGAAGATGTTGGAGTCAATTATTAAGAATGAGGTCTCGTGGTACTTGGAGGCATATGATAAAAGAGGCCATAGTCAGCATGGTTTCCTCAAGGGAAAGTCTTCCCGGACAAGTCTGCTGGAATTATTTTAAGAAATAACAAGCAGAATATTCAAAGGTTAATGTTGGTACTTTGCTTTCCAGAAGGCATTTGATAAGGTGCCACATGTGAGGCTGCGTAACAATATATGAGCCCATGATATTACAGGAGGGTTTCTAGCATGGATAAAGCAGAGGCTGATTGGCAGGAGTCAGACTGGGAATAAAGGGAGCATTTTCTAATTGACTGCCAGTGGCTAGTGACATTCCGGGAGACCTGTGTTGGGAATTGTTTTTACGTTATATGTCAATGATTTGGATGATGGAATTGATAGCTTTGTGGCAAAGTTTGCAGATGATATGAAGATAGCTGGAGGGGCAGGTAGTTTTGAGGAAGTAGAGCAGCTAGAGAAGGACTTAGACAGATTAGGAGAATTGCCAAAGAAGTGCCTGGTGGAATACAGTGTCGGGAAGTGTATGGTGATGCACTTCGGTAGAAGAACAGTTTTGGGCTCCATATCTCAGAAAGGATGTGTTGTCATTGGAGAGAGTCCAGAGGAGGTTCACAAGGATGATTCCAGGAATAAAGGGGTTAACATATGAGGAGCATTTGGCAGCTTTGGGCCTGTACTCACTGGAATTTAGAAGACTGCAGAGAGATCTCTTTGAAACCTACTGAATGTTGAAAGGACTAGAGACGGTGGATGTGGAGAGGATGTTTCCTATGGTGAGGCTATCCAGAACTAGAGGGTACAGCCTCAAAATTTTCAATCTGTGGAATGCTCTGCTACAGACTGCAATGGAGGCCAAGTCAGTGGGTATATTTAAGGCAGAAGTTGATTGTTTCCTGACCGGTCAGATCATCAAAGGTAATGGTGAGAATGCAGAATAGGGTTGAGTAGATCTGGGATCAGCCATGATAGACAATAGACAATAGGTGCAGAAGTAGACCATTCGTCCCTTCGAGCCTACACCGCCATTCTGAGATCATGGCTGATCATCTACTATCAATACCCAGTTCCTGCCTTGTCCCCATATCCCTTGATTCCCCTATCCACGATACCTATCTAGCTCCTTCTTGAAAGCATCCAGAGAATTGGCCTCCACTGCCTTCCAAGGCAGTGCATTCCAGACCCCCACAAATCTCTGGGATAAGAAGTTTTTCCTTAACTCTGTCCTAAATGACCTACCCCTTATTCTCAAACCATGCCCTCTGGTACTGGACTCTCCCAGCATATGGAACATATTTCCTGCCTCTATCTTGTCCAATCCCTTAAAAATCTTATATGTTGCAATCAGATCCCCTCTCAATCTCCTTAATTCCAGCGTGTACAAGCCCAGTCTCTCTAACCTCTCTGCGTAAGACAGTCCGGACATCCCAGGAATTAACCTCGTGAATCTACGCTGCACTTCCTCTACAGCCAGGATGTCCTTCCTTAACCCTGGAGACCAAAACTGTACATAATACTCCAGGTGTGGTCTCACCAGGGCCCTGTACAAATGCAAAAGGATTTCCTTGCTCTTGTACTCAATTCCCTTTGTAATAAAGGCCAACATTCCATTAGCCTTCTTCACTGCCTGCTGCACTTACTCATTCACCTTCAGTGACTGATGAACAAGGACTCTAGATCTCTTTGTATTTCTCACTTACCTAGCTCTACACCATTCAGATAATAATCTGCCTTCCTGTTCTTACTCCCAAAGTGGATAACCTCACACTTATTCACATTAAACGTCATCTGCCAAGTATCTGCCCACTCACTCAGCCTATCCAAGTCACCCTGAATTCTCCTAACATCATCACATGTCACACTGCCACCCAGCTTAGTATCATCAGCAAATTTGCTGATGTTATTTTCAATGCCTTCATCCAAATCGTTGACGTAAATGGTAAACAGCTGTGGTCCCAATACCGAGCCCTGTGGCACCCCACTAGTCTCCACCTGCCATTCCGAGAAACACCCATTCACCGTTACCCTTTGCTTTCTATCTGCCAACCAGTTTTCTATCCATGTCAATATCTTCCCCCCAATGCCATGAGCTCTGATTTTACCCACCAATCTCCTATGTGGGACCTTATCAAATGCCTTCTGAAAATCAAGGTACACTACATCCACTGGATCTCCCTTGTCTAACTTCCTGGTTACATCCTCGAAAAACTCCAATAGATAAGTCAAGCATGATTTGCCCTTGGTAAATCCATGCTGGCTCGGCCCAATCCTATCACTGCTATCTAGATATGCCACCATTTCATCTTTAATAATGGACTCTAGCATCTTCCCCACTACTGATGTTAAGCTGACAGGACGATAGTTCTCTGTTTTCTCCCTCCCTCCTTTCTTAAAAAGTGGGATAACATTAGCCATTCTCCAATCCTCAGGAACTGATCCTGAATCTAAGGAACATTGGAAAATGATTACCAGTGCATCCACAATTTCCAGAGCCACCTCCTTTAGTACCCTAGGATGCAGACCATCTGGACCTGGGGATTTGTCAGCCTTCAGTCCCATCAGTCTACTCATCACTGTTTCCTTCCTAATGTCAATCTGTTTCATTTCCTTTGTTACCCTATGTCCTTGGCCCATCCATACATCTGGGAGATTGCTTGTGTCTTCCCTAGTGAAGACAGATCTAAAGTACTTATTAAATTCTTCTGCCATTTCTCTGTTTCCCATAACAATTTCACCCAATTCATTCTTCAAGGGCCCAACATTGTTCTTAACTATCTTCTTTCTCTTCACATACCTAAAAAAGCTTTTGCTATCCTCCTTTATATTCCTGGCTAGCTTGCGTTCGTACCTCATTTTTTCTCCCCGTATTGCCTTTTTAGTTAAGTTCTGTTGTTCCTTAAAAATTTCCCAATCATCTGTCTCCCCACTCTCCTTAGTTCTGTTATACTTGCTTTTTTTTTTAATGCTATGCAATCTCTGCCTTCCTTTGTCAACCACTGTGGCCCCTTTGAATCCTTCCTTCTCCAGGGGATGAACTGATTTTGCACCTTATGCATTATTCCCAAGAATACCTGCCATTCCTGTTCCACTGTCTTTTCTACTAGGATATCCGTCCAGTTAAGTTTGGCCAGCTCCTCCCTCATGGCTCCATAGTCTCCTTTGTTCAACTGCAACACTGACACCTCCGATTTGCCCTTATCCTTCTCAAATTGCAGGTAAAAACTTTTCATATTATGGTCACTACCTCCTAATGGCTCCTTTAATTCAAGATTGCTTATCAAATCCTGTTCATTACACATGATGGAATGGTGGAGCAGACACGATGGGCTGAATGGCCTAATTCTGTTCCTATGTGTTATGGTATAAAGAAATGAAAGGGTTGCCTATTTTCTAAATGGAGAGAAAATACAAAAAACTGAGACACAAAGGGACTTAGGGGTCCTTGTGCAAGATTCCCTGAAGGTTAATTTGTAGGTTGAGCCTATGGTGAAGAAGGCAAATGCAATGTTAGCATTAATTTCAAGAGGACAAGAATATAAAAGCAAGGATGTGATGTTGACACTTTATAAAGCACTGGTGAGGACTCACTTGGAATATTATAAGCAATTTTGGGCCCTTTATCTTGGAAAGGATGTGACAAAACTGGAGAGGATTCAAAGGAGGTTCACGAAAATGATTCCAGGATTGAGTGGCTTGGCATATGAAGAGCACTGATGGCTCTTGGCCTGAATTCACTAGAATTTAGAAGAACGACAGGCAACCTAATTGAAACCTCTCAAATGCTGAAAAGCCTTGACAGAGTGGTTGTGGAGAGAATGTTTCCTATGGTGGGTCAGTCTAAGACCAGAGGGCACAGCCTCAGAATAGAGGAGTGTCCTTTTAGAACAGAAATAAGGAGGAAGTTCTTTAACCAGGAAGTGGTGAATCTATGGAATTTGTTACCACAGGTTGCTATTTAAGGCAGAAGTTGATTGGTCAGAACCTAAAGGGATGTGGAGAGAAGGCAGGAGATTGGGACTGAGAAGAAAATTGGATCAACCATGATGAAATGGCGGAGCACACACAATGGCCTAATTCTGGCTCCAATATCTAATAGTCTAATGGAATTCTTTGAAGAATTAACAAGCAGGGTAGACAAAGAAGAATTGTTAGATTTTCAAAAGCCCTTTGACTAGCAGCCACACGAGGCTGCTTAACAAGTTAAGAGTCTATGGTATTATAGAAAAGATACTAGCATAGATAGAGCATTGGCTGATTAGCAGGAGGTAAAGAATGGGAATAAACTGAACCATTTCTGGTTGGCTGTCGGTAACTTGTGGTGTTACACGGGGTCTATATTGGGACCACTTATTTT
This sequence comes from Hemitrygon akajei, assembly GCF_048418815.1. Classification (NCBI taxonomy): domain Eukaryota; kingdom Metazoa; phylum Chordata; class Chondrichthyes; order Myliobatiformes; family Dasyatidae; genus Hemitrygon; species Hemitrygon akajei. Next base: position 76,430,012 of record NC_133130.1, on the reverse strand, counting down.
TACATTATATGTCAATGATTTGGTTGATGTAAATAATTGCTTTGTGGTGAAGTTTGCAGATGATACAAAGTGGAGGGGCTGGTAGTGTTGAGGAAGCAGAGAGGCTACAGAAGGACTTAGACAGATTAGGCAAAGAAGTGGCAGAAGGAATACAGTGTAGGGAAATGTATGGTTATGTACTTTGGTAGAAGAAATGAAAGAGTTGACTATTTAGTAAATAGAGAGAAAATTCAAAAATCTGAGGTACAAATGACTTCGGGGTCCTCGTGCAGGATTCCCTAAAGTTAACTTACAGGTTGAATCGGTGGTGACGAAGGTAAATGCGATGTCAGCATTCACTTCAAGTAGGCTAGAATATAAAAGCAAGGACATGATGTTGAGGCTTTATCAGAAACTTTTGAGGCCTCACTCGGAGTATTGTAAACATTTCTGGGTCCCTTATCTAAGATGTGTTGACATTGGAGAGGGTTCAGAGGAGGTTCAGGAAAATAGTTCCAGGATTGAAAGGTTTATCATACAAGGAGCGTTGGAAGGTTCTGCGCCTCTACTCACTGGAATTCAGAAGAATGAGGAGGGATCTTATTGAAACCTGTCAAATGTCGATTTTGAACAGAGAGGAGGATGTACTCCTTCAGCCAGACAGTAGTGAATCTGTGGAATTCATTGCCACAAATGTCTGTGGAGGCCAAGTCATTGGGTATATTGAAGGCAGAGGTTGACCGGTTCTTGATTAGTCATGGAGAGACGGCAGGAGACTGGGGCTGAGAGGGAAATGGATCAGACATGATGAAATGCTGAAACAGATTCGATGGGCCAAATGGCATATTTCTGCTCCTATATCTTATGGTATTATGTTTCATTTATCTCAACTGTTGTTACATCTCAGTTTTCATAATATCTGCAAAGAACTGTTTCTCAGCTTCTTCAGAGCTGTTAGGTTTACTTGATCATTTTACAGATCAACACAACTTCACTCTTTTTAAAATAAATCCCAGTCATTGTTAATGTGCATATTACTTTGTTGGCTATATGTCTTGAGTTGACTTCCCAAATTCCATCTTCTCTCTCCCATTTAATTTATTCATCTCTGAGATGTAAGTGATCATTCTGTTTTTCCTACAAAAGTCAATCACCTCATATTTATTGACACTGAAGTCAATTTGACATAAATACCAAATCTGAAAAAATTCTGATGTCGCTTTCTATCATTTGGTATTAGCTAAGATGTTTGGTGTAATCTACAAATTTTGACAGCTCTTCCTGAGCCCAAATCATTTAAGTATGGGGTTTATAGATTTATAGATGTATGGGGTAAAATAAAACAAATGCAGGGTAGGTTTTGGGCAAGGCTCACTAATAATTAAGATGAATATACTTGCATTGTCGACAGACCGAGTTTTTGGCCTAAACAATGAATTATCTTTTTTGAATGTTTCAGAACAACCCCCCTTAATTCTTCCCAAAGAACTACTTTGCTATAAAAATGTTGATCTCCATCTCACCCTTACTATTTCAAAATTGATATCCACTTCATCCTTTCATCCATTGAGGTTAATGGCTACATTGTGCATCTTGTTGCTATTCTCAAACTAAACAGATGTAACAAGATTAACACAATAATTGTGTGAACTTTAGATACAGACTATGCGAATCAAGCTAGCAGCAATTGCACAGAAGAGAATTCATTGTGAACATATGGGATGGTATTTACATTAATATGTGTAGGAACCAAGAAGAGAGCAGACTATTTTAGATCTGATATTGTGCACTGAGAAAGAGCAAAGTAATAATTTTGTAGTCATTGGACATTTAAAAAAGACAGGCTATGAATGGGTTAAAATGTTTTGGACATTTTCAAGAGGTATTGCAGGAATTCTAGTTGGAAGTTAGAAAATAGTATTAAGTGCAGACTTTCCTGTAGTAGCCAAAATGGAGATCCATTGACCATGGACTCCAATTTATAAGTTATTCATAAATTTAAAGACCACTTCACCATGATCAGATATTTGTTTATTTATTCCCATATTCATCCCCTGTAAAACTAATTCATTTTGTGTAAAACTGATGACTAATTCAGCTTTTGATATCTTGAAAGAATGTAAATACTGATCTCTCAGTTTTATAGTGCATCATACGGGAAATAAATTCATGTTGAGGTAGTAGAATGATCCATAGTCTTTATTAATGAGAAGCCAGCTTGTGGTATGGCATAGCATTATCTGTCCACTTGCATCAATCACCTTTATCCAACAGATAAAACTGTACCTTTATATACAGTTTTAACTGTTGGATGAAACTGTGAAACGTAGACAGTTCCCTGCAAAGGCATATACTGGGATTTAAATATTACTGCGTTTGGAGGAGCATAGGAAACACAAACAGTATGGTCTAAGAGGCAATGAGAAAGACCATAAGAACATAAGACGCAGGAGCAGAATTAGGCCTTTAGGCACATCAAGTCTGCTCTGACATTCCACCATGGTTGATTTATTATCCTTCAACTCTATTCTCCTACCTTCTCCTGTAACCTTTGACACCCTGACTAAACAAGAACTTATCAACCTTTGCTTTAAATATACCCAATAACTTGGTCACCACAGCTGTCTGTGGTAATGAATTCCACAGATTCACTACCCTCTGGATGAAGAAATTCCTCCTCATCTCCGTTCTAAATGGATGATCCTCTATTCAGAGGCTGAGCCCTCTTGTCCTAGAAACATCCTTTCCACATCCACTCTGTCTAAGCCTTTCAACATTCGATAGGTTTCAATGAGACAACAGCACATCCTTTCTTAGATGCGGGGCACAAAACTGCTCACAATACTCCAGGTGAGGCCTCACCAGAGCCTTAGAAAAATCTTGGCATTACATCCTTGCTTTTATATTCTAGTCCTCTTGAAATGAATGCTAACATTGCATTTGCCTCCCTCACCACTGACTCAACCTGCAAGTTAACCTTTAAGGAATCCTGCACAAGGACTCCCAAGTCACTTTGCACCTTGAATTTTTGAATTTTCTCCCCATTTAGAAAATAGTCTACACTTTTACTCCTTCTACCAAAGAGTATGACCACACTTCCTGACTCTGTATTCCACCTGCCAGTTCTTTGCCCATTCTCCTAATCTGTCAAAGCCCTTCTGCAGCCTCACTGTTTCTTTAACACTAACTGCCCCTCCACCTAGCTTCGTATCTTCTGCAAACTTGGCCACAAAGCCATCAATTCCATCATCCAAATCACCGGCATACAATATAAAAAGATGCAGTCCCAACACTAACCCCTGCAGAACACCACTGGCAGCCAATCAAAAAAGGCTCCCTTTATTCCCAATCTCTAGGCATACTAGTATCTTTGCTGTAATAACATAGATTCTTATCCTGTTAAGCAGCCTCATGTGCGGCACCTTGTTAGAGACCTTCTGAAAATCTATGATTGTCTATTTTGCTTGTTATTTCCTCAAAGAATTCTAACAGGTCTGTCAGGCTAGATTTTCTCTGAAGGAAAACAAGCTGAATTTGGCCTACGTATTTTATCGTGTGTTTCCAAATACCCTGAAACCTCAACCTTAACAATTGACTTCATCATCTTCCCAACCACTGTGGTCAAGCTGACTGGCCTATAACTTCCTTTGTTCTGCCTCCTTCCCTTCTTGAAGAGTGGAGTGAGATTTTCAATTTTCTAGTTCTCTGGAACCATGCCAGAATCTATTGGTTCTTGAAAGATCATTACTGATGCCTCCACAATCTATTCAGCTACATCTTTCAGAACCCTAGGGTGCAGACCATTTGGTCCAACTGACACATCTATCTTCAAAACTTTCAGCTTCACAAGCATCTTCTCTCTAGTAATAGCAACTGCACTCACTTCTGCCTCAACACTCTCGAACTTCTGGCATACTGGTATTATCTTCCACCGTGAAGACTGATGCAAAATACTCAGTTCATTCACCATTTCCTTGCTACCATTGCTACCTATCCAGTGTCATTTTCCAACAGTTCAATATTTACTCTCGCCTCACTTTTACTCTTTGCATATCTGAAAAAACTCTGATATTATTGGATAGCTTAACTTCATAACTAATCTTTGCTCTCCTCATTGCTTTTTTTTTGTTGCCTTCTGTTGGCTTTTAAAAGCTTCCCAATCCTCTAACTTTCCACTAATACACGGATGTTGCCTGGATTGGAGAGCGTACCTTATGAGAATATGTTGAGTGTACTTGGCCTTTTCTCCTTGGAGCGACGGAGGATGAGAGGTGGCCTGACAGAGGTATATAAGATGATGAGGGGCATTGATCGTGTGGACAGTCAGAGGCTTTTTCCCTGGGCTGAAATGGCTAACATGAGAGGGCACAGTTTTAAGGTGCTTGGAAATAGGTACGGAGGGGATGTCAGAGGTAAGTTTTTCCACACAGAGTGGGGGTGCATCAAATGCACTGCTGGCAGCAGTGGTGGAAGTGGGTACAATAGGGTCTTTTAAGATCCTCTTGGATAGGTATATGGAGCTGAGAAAAATAGAGGGCAATACGCTAGGGAAATTCTAGGCAGTCTCTAGAGTAGGTTACATGGTTGGCACAACATTGTGGGCCAAAGGGCCTGTAATGTGCTGTAAATTTCTATGTTCTAATATTTGTTTTATTATATCCCCTCTCTTGTTTTTATGTTGACTTTGACTTCACTTATCAGCCTCGGTTGCATTATCCTGCCTTTAGAACACTTCTTCTTTGAGATGTATCTGTCTTGTGCCTTCCCAATTGCTTCCAGAAATTCCAGCCATTGCTGCTTGACCATCATCCCTTCTAGTGTCCTCTTCCAATCAACTTTGGCCACCTCTTCTCTCATGCCTCTGTAATACCCTTTACTCCACAGCAATACTGATATATTTGACTTTAGCTTCTCCCTCTCAAATTACAGGGTGAATTATTTCATATTAAGATCACTTCCTTTCTAAGCATTCTTTTACCTTAAGCTCCCTAATCAAATCCTATTCATTACACTCAATCCAGCATACCTGATTCCCTGGTGGGCTCAACCACAAGCTGCTCTAAAAAGCCATCTCGTGGGCATTTTACAAAATCTCTCTTTTGGGATCCAGCACCCACTTGATTTTCCCAATCTACCTGCATATGGAAATCCCCCATGTCTATCAAACCAGTTCCTCAGCCATGCATTCACCTGCCAATTCATTCTCTTCTTATTCTCACTGACACATGGCACAGGCTACCCTGGAGGCCCCGCTTTTAAGCTTTCTACCTGGCTCACTAAATTCCCTATTCAGGACCTCCTCCCTTTTCCTACCTATGTCGTTGGTGCCAATACACACCAAGACCTCTTGCTGCTCACCCTCCCCCTTTAGAATGCCATGGACCTGATCCTGGCACCTGGGAGGCAGCATATAATCCAGGGGTCTCTGTCGCATCCACAGAATCTCATGTTTACTCCTCTAACTATGGAATCCCCTGTTCCTACTGCAGTCCTCTTCTCCCCACTTCCCTTCTGAGCCACAGTGCCAGAGACCCAGTTGCTATGGCTCCTCTCTGGTAGGCTGTCTCCCTCAGTCCAAAACAGCAAACTGCAGCTTCAGGGTAAATACCTCCCTGTAGCTCATTCTCTCATATGAGCCTATGGTTTTGAGCTGCAGCTCCAGCTCCTTAACACATTCTCTGAGGAGCTGAAGCTCTGTGTACCCAGTGCACATGTGGCTATCTGGGAAGCTGGAGGTCTCCCAACATTCCCACATCTCACACAAAGAACACAATACAGTTCTTGGAGCCTTTCTCACCACTCTAACAGTGTACTAACAGATAAAGAATGCAGATTAAAGATGAAAAAATTTACCATCTATTACCTCACCCAAGCCTAATGAGCCAGCCACCCCACTCTAAAACTGAGGCCGGAATCCATTTCCAATTCTCTTCTACACTTTATATATTTGAAAAAAAAATCTATTGGTATCCTCTTTTATATTATTGGCTAGCTTGCCTTCACATTTCATCTTTTCTCTCCTTATCACTTTTTTAGTTGCCTTCTGTTGCTTTTTAAAAACTTCCCACCAAATGTTGCTATATTGTATGCCCTCTATTTTGCTTTTATGCTGTCCTGGTGTGCTGCAGTTGTGTCATGCTCCCTTTAGACTGTTTCTTTATAATTGTCCACATTAATAAATATGTGCCTACAATTATAGGCCATATACTGTAAACATGTGACTACTGTAACAACTCAGAAGCCATATATCTAGGGCAAGTGATCCATCTTATCGTACCTTCCTTCCACCCACGAGGTACAAGTGAGAAACATCACACAATCCTTGCCTGGATGAGTGCAGCTGCAATAGATTGCAAGAAGCCCAGCACTATCCAGGACACAAGAACCTGCTTAAATGGCACCGTGCCACCAGCCCTAAACCTCCACCACCAAAGCTCCACAGCAGCTCAATGTTCCATTTACAAAATTCACTCCGGTTACTCCGAAATGTACGGAATCGATCACGAAGGACAAGTGCTTAGGAACGCCACCGCCCGCAATTCCCTGTCAAGCCACACACTGTAGTGACTGGTACCTATATTTCTATTTCTTCGCCATCTTTGGTTCTAAATTCAGGGATTCCCTCCCAGGAGCGCAGTGGAAGGACTACCATGGTAGAAGGCGGCAGCCGATCAACACCTTTACAAGGATACTTAAAGATGGGCAATAAATGTTGTAATGTAGGAAATGTATTAGTTAATATACACTTGTTTCAGCAAAGAGCAATGTGGTAATGATGGGACCATCTGTTATAGTAAAGAAAACCGCTCTATTCTTCCTCAAGACTTCACCTTGGGAAGTTTTACACTCAAGGGAGTACGGGCTTTAAGTTTGACACCGGATTTAAAAGGCAGGACCATTTAACACTGTTATCTGAACATTCACCCGAGTTAAACGTTTTGTGTTCAGATTTCTTGAATGGTCCTGTCATTTCTTGAAGTTAGTAACTCGCCGAACGAAGTACAGTTGCGGTGAGCTATTTCAGGGTGGACGGTGAGGGAGCGGGGTGGTTACTCTCAGTGTAGCGATTCTTTTTAGTTGTAAAGGGATTTTTCTCATTCCCTCTCTGCACGAATAAACTCGGAACCGCGACTTGGACTGTCTGAGAAGTCCAAGTTGAAGATTTCCTGCTTCGAGTCTGGGCACTGCTCCCAGTTGGGCCAACAAATTCTAACTGGTTCATTGGCAACTTGCAAACGCAAGTGGAACAATGATGTATGAACCCCCAGCAAACCGAAAAGTTGGCTGTCCCTGCACAGAGATACATTTCAATGTACTAGGGACCTGTTATGGTATACTGTATTACCATGCGCACACATTCATAAGTTTTGAAAAACTACGGTTCCATGTTTATTTCTACTGGTAGGTGAAAACTTTTTTAAAAAAACTAGAGATTGCAAAAGTACGGGTAAATACTTCTGCAACACGCTTTCACTTACAAACGTCACTATATACCCCATGGTATCCAAATCTTTCAGGAGAATGTGCGCGATGATTTTGGTCCCTCTGAAACATTACAATCACGATGTGACAACCGGATTTAAAGAAACGCTAGCAAAACCTAAACCGAAACGCCACCATCCTTCGCCTCCACAGATGCTGTCTGATCTGCAGAGATCCTCCAGCAATTTGCTATCTTTTCTCTTTCTCTCCCTCTCTCCAAATTTCAGCAACAACTGTTTCTTGCGTCTCTAAGAAACATCGATTTTTTTGTGGGGGTATAAACGTCTTGTTAATTGTAGTGATCGGTGTCGCCGGAACATAACAAAAGAAAAGTAACAGGTAAACTTAACACAACTCTACCTTTTTGACAAGGTAACCCTCTCGAATAATTTTCGCCTCCTCCTCCATGCTAGGCTCCGGTACCAACTGTTCGGTTCGGAAATGGATTGCGGTCCCTCACTGTCACGTCGTACAGTGACGCCCAGGAAAGGGACACGTTTCCGCAGGCAAAGCCGCTGAATTTACATTTCACCCCGGTCGTCAGTTGGAGAGCGTCCTCTCGCTGCTGCAGGGATGGAGATAAATTCTGGATCTTCGTGCAGCTGGAAATCTGCTTTCCGCGGTCACGTTGCGCTGATAGCACCATCCAGCCAGCTGCAAGAGCCACTTTTAACATGTTGCCTTTTGTTCGAAGAAAGGACTCGGCCTTGTAAAGTGGCTTTGATCTCAGCTCTTCTATCAAGCACTGAAGTGTGTTTTATTCTGCAGACACAGTTGTAAGAAACGTGGCAGCCAATTTATAAGATACCACAAGTATAAACCTGGTTATGGCCAGATAGTTTGTTTTGTAATGCCAATTAACGGGTGAATATTGGACGCAGTCAGTGCTTTGAGTTGGGACGGTTAACATAAGCATTGCAAGGGCCGAGAAAGACCCGCAGATTAAAGATTCATCCGTCCTTTTGTTGGAAGGCCTACCGTGTGCTCTGGCGTCTGGGTATGGCATTGCTGTCCTGGACCTCTGACCCTAGAGAAGGGGAAGCACCCACTGAGCCACAGATGACCTGAATAAAAAGTAAGAATTCCTGGATGTAGGAATTTACAATAGGAAACAATGGCACAAAGCCAAAGCCTCTGTGTCATTGAAACTTAATTTTTGAACCCATCCAAGAAATTCTTTTAAATATTAATGGTAAAACTCTTGACAGTGTGGAGGATCAGTGAGGTCTTGGGGTCCATGTCAATAGGACACTCAAAGCTGCTGCGCAAGTTGACTCTGTGGTTAAGAAGGCATATGGCCTTCATCAATCGTAGAATTGAGTTCAAGAGCCGTGAAGTAATGTTACAGCTATATAAGACCTTAGACCCCACTTGGAGTACTATGTTCAGTTCTGGTCACCTCATTACAGGAAGGGTGTGGATGCTAAAGAGAGAGTGCAGCGGAGATTTACAAGGATGTTGGCTGGATTGGGGAGCATGCCTTATGAGAATACGTTGAGTGAACTCGGCCTTTTCTCCTTGGAGTGACGGAGATGAAAGGTGACCTGAAAGAGAGATGATGAGAGGCATTGATCATGTGGATAGTCAGAGGATTTTTTTCCCAGGGCTGAAATGACTAGCACAAGGGGGCATAGTTTTAAGGTTCTTGGAAGTAGGTGCAGAGGGGATGTCAGGGCTAAGTTTTTCACACACAGAGAGTGGTGGGTGTGTGGAATGCACTACCAGTCTAGGTGGTGGAAGTGGATACAATAAAATCTTTCAAGAGCCTAGAAAATAGAAGGCTATGCGGTAGGTAAATTCTAGGCAGCTTCTAGAGTAGGTTACATGGTTGGCACAACATTGCTGTAGATGTCTATGTTTCTATGTTTAGGACCAACTTACACTATGAAGGCTGTTATCAAGATGTAAAATAAAAAAATTCTCATGTTATGATGCAGGTAAGGTTCTTATTCACAGCACTGGAGGCCATGATCCACACTCACCTCACCATCCACTTGCCTTCTCCAACTAATAATTACTTGGCCTACTCCAGCTGAAGTGGGTGTTGACAACAACTGACAATTTGGACATGGGGCAAGGCATATGATCTGAACTCAGGGCAAAAACTGATGGTTCCACTAATAATGTCCATTGACTTGGAAAGCTGTGAATTTAAAGAGCAGAGGAAACATAACTTTACGAAGGAAACCAGGGGAACTCCTCGCAACCTAAGCAGTTCCTCTGGTGTTTAGTGTGCTCATTTCATCAAATAGATCTTGTGGTAATATCATGTCCCTGCACGTGAATTTTTTTGCAAATGGTAAAATGCAAAAAGAAAATGCTGGATAACAGTAGATTCTGCTGAAGCTTTCTAAAAATCCAGAGTCTGAGCAACAGCCTGCCTATCACTGTTACCTTTGACTGTGATTTCCCCCAAATTTTTAAACACACAAATATAAACTCATGTTGAGTGTCCCTCTTCATCCATTAAGATTTCATCTCAGCATCAGGGACTGACTGAACTCATCCCATCATTTATATTTCCTAATCAGGAGAAGACGTTGAGCCCACCTCAATCTCGTTAATTTTCTTGAATCAAAAATCTGACAAACTCTTGAATCATTAGGGATAATGGAAGAATCACTACATTTGTTGATAAATGCTATATAAATTTAAATGTAAATATTATTTATATTAGGAAGTTTAGGCCATTGATATCCTCAGTTATTGTCTTAAGCTTTTCAACTTCTGCAGGGAGCAGGAGAGTGTTGGGCTCCGAGGTTTTTAGAGCACCTAAATTGGATACTTGGTTAACGAGGGTCATTAATCACTTAGAGTTCTTTGTGCTTTTATTCAAGCAATTCGCTCTTTGTGATGTTCTTCACTCCAGGTGCTTGTTGAACTTGTTTAAGTTTATTTTGATTGGATCAGGGAGTCAATGTTTCTTGAATTATTTAAGTGGACACCCAATTAGCTTTAATCACGGGATCCCAGCTTTGAGAATGTTCACTCGACTAAGTCACCGATGTTTTGTTGGAATCCTTAAGCATAAACTCTGGTTGCCTTCTCTACATTGGAGTCTGTCTTTCCTCCATATTTGTGTTCTGACATTGCTAGCGCACATTGTGACAGAAGTACTCTGCCAAATAGTGGACCAGTGGAGGTTGAACTGGGGTGTTTTTGACATGAGGTGGGTTTAGGTGAGAATCCCATCTATTCTCAAGTCCATGTTCCAAGTGCGTTTAGTCTATGTTCAAGGCTTTTTTTAATCTCAAGTATTTTTTCAGGTCTTGAGGCTTTTTCTGGTTCTAAGCAAATCCCAACCTAAGTGTCACTGGTCTATGCGACCCCAGTCTCAAGGTTCTCAAGGTCATCAAAGTTCTCAAGGTTATCCAAGTTTCCCATGGCCCTCCAGGTTTCCCATGGTTTATTCAATGTTTCTGCGGATTTTCCAATGTCGCCTCAAGGTTCTTGAGTTTCTCTCGTGCTTCCCCAGGTTTCACTTGAGATTTCCCAGGCCTCTTTTGAGGTTTCCCTGGTCTTTCTCGACTTCCCCCGTCCCGCTCAAGTTTTCAGTATCCCCTGGACCGTCAAGGGCCAGCCATGGGGGTGGGGGTGGGGGAAGAGTGCTGTAATGAGCTCTTTGGGGAGCCAGAGAGCATTGAGCTCCAGAGCATCTGAGTTGATTAATTAATGAGAGACATTAATTGTTTAGAGCCTTTGTGTCATTTTTTTTGAGCAACTGACTTTTTGTAATGCAGTCTCCTGGTGCACTCTGTTTAAACTTGTTAAGTTTATTTTGATAGGCTCAGGGATTTCATGGTACTTGTATTATTTTAACAGATGCCTGATTAGCACTAATCACGGGGTCCTAATTTTGAGAATGTTACACCTCATGGTGATATTCAGCTGAGCCACTAATGTTCTATTGGAATTTATTAATTGAGATACAGTGTGAAGTAAGACCTCACAGCCCTTCTAGCCACATCACACAGCAACCCACCAATTTAACCCCAGCCTAATCATAGGACAATTTACAATGATCAATTAACCTATCAGCCAGTATGTCTTTGGGCTGTGGGAGGAAACCAGAGCACGCGGAGGAAACCCACATGGTCACAGGGAGAATGTACAAACTCCCTACAGGTAGTATTGGGAATTGAACAGGGAACACCTTGTACTGTAAAGCATTGTGCTAACCACTGCTACTGTGCTGCCCATTCTTATGAATAGACTCTGGCCACCATCTCTACATTGGATTCTGTCTTTCCTCCACACTTGGGTTCTGACATTGCCAGTGCACAGTTATGCATAGAGTTTATTAGATATGCTATGGAGAAGTGTGCATTCAAACTAATTAGTCCATGAGCTCCCTACATCCCACTTCAGCCTTCAACATATTAATATTTCCTTTTATTGCATGTACAAATCTAGTCTGCCCCCAAAAGCATTTAAGTCATTTGTCTTAGTTGTAAGTTCTAACCACCTCTGATTAAAGAAAATTGCATTTAATTCCCTTTTGGGCTAATTTAGTAACTGCCTACATCTACCACTCTTTGAATTTTCAAGTGGAATTTTTTTGCTGCAAATCCTCCTGCATGCATGCTGAGCTCGTTGACTTCATTAACTTTGCCTCCAACTCTCACCCTGCCCTCAAATTTACCTGGTCTATTTCTGACACCTCCCTCCCCTTTCTTGATCTTTCTGTCTCCATCTCTGGAGACAGCCTATCTACTGATATCTACTATAAGCCTACAGACTCTCAGAGCTACCTGGACTATTCCTCTTCCCACCCTGTCTCTTGCAAAAATGTTATCCCCTTCTCACAATTCCTCCATCTTTGCTGCATCTGCTCTCAGGATGAGGCTTTTCATTCCAGGATGAAGGAGATGTCTTCCTTTTTTAAACAAAGGGGCTTCCCTTCTTCCACCATCAACTCTGCTCTCAAACACATCTCTCCCATTTCCCACACATCTGCCCTCACCCCATCTGCCCACCACCCTACTCGGGATAGGGTCCCCCTAGTCCTCACCTACCACCCCACCAGCCTCCGGATCCAACGTATAATTCTCCATAACTTCCGCCACCTCCAACGGGATCTCACTATCAAGCACGTCTTTTCCTCCTCCCCTCTTTCCGCAGGGATCGCTTCCTACACGACTCCCTTGTCCATTCATCCCCCCCATCCCTTCCCACTGATCTCCCTCCTGGCACTTATCCTTGTAAGCGGAACAAGTGCTGAACCTGCCCCCACATCTCCCTCAGCACCATTCAGGGCCCCAGACAGTCCTTCCAGGTGAGGCGACGCTTCACCTGTGAGTCGGCTGGTGTGGTATACTGCGTCCGGTGCTCCCGGTGTGGCCTTTTATATATTGGTGAGACCTGACGCAGACTGGGAGACCATTTTGCTGAACACCTACAGAGCGTCCGCCAGAGAAAGCAGGATCTCCCAGTGGCTACACATTTTAATTCCATGTCCCATTCCCTTTCTGATATGTCTATCCATGGCCTCCTCTGCTGTCAAGATGAATCCACACTCAGGTTGGAGGAACAACACCTTATATACCGGCTGGGTAGCCTCCAACCCGATGGCATGAACATTGACTTCTCTAACTTCCATTAATGCCCCTCCTCCTTACCCCATCCCTGATATATTTAGTTTTTTCCCCCCTCCCCCCTTTTTTTTCTGTCTCTGCCCATCACTCTGCCTGTTCTCCATCTCCCTCTGGTGCTCCCCTCCCCCTTCTTTCTCCCTACTCCCTAGGCCTCCCATCCCATGATCCTTTCCCTTCTCCAGCTCTGTATCACTTTTGCCAATCACCTTTCCAGCTCTTAGCTTCATCCCACCCCCTCCGGTCTTCTCCTATCATTTTGCATTTTCCCCTCCCCCTCCTACTTTCAAATCTCTTACTATCTTTCCTTTCATTTAGTCCTGATGAAGGGTCTCGGCCCAAAACGTTGACAACGCTTCTCCCTATAGATGCTGCCTGGCCTGCTGCGTTCCACCAGCATTTTGTGTATGTTGCCATCTAATTTATTCATTGTTTGAATATCTACCATATTCACTCCTCCATATATATTTCCCTGTATGAAAACCAGGTACAATGGTGCAGTTGACAGGGCTGTTGCCACACACCTCCAGGGTCCTGGGTTCAGTCTGACCTCCTAGGCTGTCTGCGTCAAGCTTTCACATTCTCCCTGCAACCATGTGGGGTTCCTGTAGGTTCATTTGGTTTCCTCCCCATCTCAAAGTAGTGCTGGACAACAGATGCACTGGTTGCTGTAAGTTATTCCTAGCCTAGGCATGGCAAGAGAACAAACAGTTAATGGATGGATGAAAGCAAATAGGTTACTGTAAAATATGTATTGGGCTGGGGTGAAGGAAACCCTCCGAGGCCTGGTTTGGATTTGATAGGCCAAATGGCAAGCCCTTGTGCTCTTTGAGGAAGTGGAACTGCCCATCATCAGAATCAAATTTAATATCATTGGAATATGTCATGAAATGTGTTGTTATAATTAAAAAACTATAAATTACAATAAGAGGTATAGATAAAAAATAAATTAATAGTGCAAAAAGAGAAAGAAAATGGTGAGGTAGTGCTCATGGATTCATTGTCCATTCAGAAATCTCATGGCTGCATCTGAAATATTGAGTGTATGTTTTCAGGTTTCTGTATCTCCTTCTTGATGGCAGCAGTGTGAAAAGGGCATGTCCTGGGTGATGGGGGCCCTTATGATGGATGTCACCTTTTTGAGATATCGCCTTTTGAAGGTGTCCTTGATGGAGCTGGCTGAGTTTACAACTTTCTGCAGCGTTTTTCTGATCCTGTACAGTACCCCTCCATACCAGACATTGAATGTTCTCCACAGTACATCTGTAACAACTTGCAAGTCTCTTTGGTGACATACCAAGTCTCTTCAAACTCCTAATGAAATATAGCAACTGTCATACTTTCTTTGTAATTGCCTCAATACGTAGGGCCCAGGATAGACTTTAAGAGATGGTGACATCCAGGAACTTGAAACTGCTCACCCTTCTGATCTCTTGATGAGGACTGGTGGGTGTTCCCTCAACTTCCCCTTTCTGAAGTTCACAGTGAATTCCTTGGTCTTACTGTCATTGAATGTAAGGTTGTTGTGTGGTACCACTAACCAGCTGATCTATCTTGCTCCTGTACACCTTATCACCATCTGAAAATTTGCCAACAATAGTTCTATCATCAGCAAATTTATAAACGGTGTTTGAGCTATGCCTAACTACATACTCACAAGAGAGAGTAGAACTGAGTGCCATTGGGCATATTAAGTACATATTTTATCAATGTAATTCTATTTGCATTAGAAATGTATTTTTGTATATTTGTTACTTTATTGTAAATAATAATTCCGGTAATTAGCCATTGCCAGTGTTTGCACTAATGCAGGTTTAATATAGCATTAAATAAATATTCTTACTAATATTTCCCTTATGGTGCAGATTCTTTGCAGACTGACTGAGGACCTAGAGGTAAACTGATCTTAACTTTAAAGAGGGCATCCATTCGTCTATGAACTTAGTTTGTAAATTGATTTATATAGAAATTATTCCATCTAAACAATAATGTATAGGATTGGGATTTATATTACACATCAGATTCTATATTATCTTTACAATAGCTACATTACCTAGTTTTCCAATGTGAGCTTTTCTAGCAGGTAGAGCATTTCTATCTATTGCCACTGTCAGGATGTGGTGTGCCGTGGAGGGGTATGGCACGTGGTGAACTGCAGATGGCAATTTATTTGTCATGCTTTCTGAAGCCAGTATGTATAATGTTTGCTTGCAAGTTAATACTAAAATGATTCAATTTGGTTTGGGGTGTCATTATTGAGGCAGTGCTCTTCTGTATCAACCACTTAAGTATTTGCTAAATTCATGAGCAAGCCTATGTATGTATGTATTGCAGTGCATTTGCCACATTGCTCAATGCAGGAAGCAAGTAACAAACACACGTCTCTGTGGAGTGCCATGGAGTATTTCACTATGTTAAAAACTCACATTGTGTCACACTCTATGATCGCGATAGTTTATAGGAATAACAGTTTAATAAGTACTGTAATAAGCCCAGTGGGCAGAGCAATGTTGGCAGGTGGAAAGAACAATATATTTGTTTTTAATTTTTTAACAGTCAGTTGAATTATGTTGCAGCCAACTAATGTTTATAAAGACCGTGGTCGCCCACTACAAACAAAGTTAAATGTCATCCTGCTCATACCGTATATAGACCCTTGAATTTGGAAATCCAGTGGTATTATGCCTGGAATTGGAAAAAGTCATGAAACACAGTGATTATGGGCTGATAGGATGCATCATATCTGATTTAAAAATCAATTACAGCTGCAGGCGCATGTGCCTTTCTTAATCCAACTTGATTTTGGCAGCAAATTAAATTCACTAGCCATTGGTATTTCAAAAGATGTGAAAGACATTAAATATATATAGAGAGAGCTAGGGAGATTTTAGAACAAGGAGGTATTCCAGACACAAGTGTTCAGTATTTTATATAACAGTTCGTGCTATGCGTTGCAACTGTTCCCCCTGGTATGTGAGCAACTGTGATTAGAGAATTAGCTCTAATCAAAACACGTTAAACTAAAACACAAATATATTGTTAAGAAGTGTGAAGACAAGAGTTTTAGTTTTGGGGAATTAACTGCTGAATTATCTTGCATCAGAAAATAATGCATTAGAGAAGAGCCATTCGGCCTATCTGCTAGCTCTTCTTGTTTAACCCTCAAGTATTTTCCACATTCCGTGTGTAATGCAACATAGATTTTAATGTTGCAGTTAGTAAAAAAATTTAGACAAAAGCACTTTCCATCAGAAACCTGTATTAAAAGACACTATAAACCTTTGAAACGAATGAATTGATATGCGTTCACGAATAAGGTAATTGAACATTCATTCACAACATTTTTCTATCCCATGGCGCATTCTATTTTCGAGTGGGTGAGCCATGTATTTACACCGAATGAGGACATTACATGCCATGCCATCTTGACTGCTTACAGGAACAGCAGTTCATTAGGCAGTGTCCCACACCGGCAGCGCAGTGCTGACGTCTGTGCATTGTAGCCTCGGATTATGTGTGCAATCAAAGTGGATTTAGCCCGTGCAGGTTGATGCCTGCAGTCTTGGTAGTGTTGTGCGCTTACACCCGAGATTTCCACGGGCTCTGAATGACCAGGCTAGAGTATACCTTACGCCCGGCTCATCAGCATCATTGAGACGCCCTCGTTGCCCATCATGGACGAAGTGCCCAGTTTGGTGAAAATCGGCGTCTCTTTGAAAATCCAACCCGGTGACGGGCCGGTGTATTTCAAAGTCGACGGACAGCGATTCGGGCAAAACCGGACCATCAAGCTGTTAACAGGAGCGAAGTACAAGATCGATATTGTGCTAAAGCCTGGGATTGTATCAGCAAAGTGAGTATAAAAGGTTACACTGGCGAGAGTGTTCATCACTCTGCGTGAGGGGGTGTAACAAGGTAAACCCGCTGTTTTTTTTTCTCATCTCCAGGGTATTATTGCCTTTATGATCTGCTGCGCTTGACAACAGCTGTTCCCTGCCCTGCCTTGCTCCAGGTGTAAAGATCCTTGGGACCATCCTGTGGGCGTTTAGCGGCTGAGCTTCCGAAAGGAGGCGACGCCAGTTGTCATTTGATCCCCTCCTGTCAATTAGTGTTTCTTAAAATCTGACCAGCCGGTGCTTATCTGCGCGCAGATGCCTGCATCTAAATAAATGACCATTTCGGAATTTCACGCTGCAATGAATTTTCTTTTAATTCCCGCGCACCCAAATCTAAAGGCCGGAATTTCAAATTTCAAATAGCGGCGTAAGGTGCACATGAGACTGCAGAGCAGGTTATGGCTGATACAAGACCCAGCCCCATTGTCATCAAAAGATCCGCTGCCCCTCCCCACGCCAGCAGCACGTAGCAAAAACGGAATGGTTATACTGCAATTACATATTTGTTATTCCTATTGAATGTGTAAGTTATCTCTTCACGTCCATGACATTTCTTGCATTATTAATAAAATAGTGCAAACGGCACGATCAGCGTTGATAGACAGCCTATGGCATTCACTGTCGTTCGGAGCATTGTCTGTGACAAATCATAATGCACCCAAGATGTTGAGATAACTGAAGGAGGATCCTGTGTGATTGCAGGTCGATGATGATTGGGGCTGTACTTATCCCCCTAGAAGAGAAATCGAGGAACCCACAAGTGGTGAATTATACTGGGATCTATGACACTGAAGGAGTGGCTCACACGAAAAGTGGGGAACGCCAGCCTCTACAAGTCAACATTCAGGTTAAAAAAAATAAAATGTCATTCCAAGTCAGTAGCTTATAATGCCATTCCTACACTGTGTAGCAGGACTCTAAACTTGCAGAGATTAGCAGTTCAACAGTAAGTGATTTTAATTATTAGCTACTAAATCTGATTTGAACCAGAGCAAGAAATAAAATAGGAGGATCAAATGCTGAAGTAGGGAAAGATATCAATGATAAATGAGAGTTTCACTTTCATGTCAATGTTTAATTCTCAAATTTGGGGGGGGGGGGGAATATCCTCACGATTTGGAAAAGTAACTTAAGCATTAATCTATTTTATAGGATGTCAATGTTTTTCATGGATAGTTTTACCACGTTGTGCACTATTAAAATAAAAATCCCACTCTATGTAAAGTCATCTAATTCAGAGAATTGCAATAGTAGAGATTTGAAAGATAAAATCTGACAACAAATCTAAAAGCGTGTGAGAGAATTTGAAATACAAATAGTCTTGTAGCCCTATGATTTAAAGAAATTGCTTTTTCATTCTTGTTGTTTCCATGACATAATCTGAAAGCCAGAAATGAATGATCTTCATACATAAGATCATAGGAAAAAAGAAATATGAGTAGGAGTAAACCACAAGGTCCTTTGTGCCTTCTGTGTTTTCAATAAAATCATGGCTGATCTGACCTTTGCACACAACTCAGACTGATCCTTCTTGCCCTCGATTTCACTGTACAGGCATTCCCGTGATTTATGAAAGGGTTATGTTCCTGGGAAAATATAATCAAGCTCACTCAAATTAGGAAAGTTGGAGAGATGCATTTTGAGTATTTTTGCATACTGTTTTTGATGGAAGGTGGCACATTAGTCATTATACCAGCCAGAAAATTTATATATCAAGGATGCCTACCATTAAGAATCTGACATGCAACAAAAATTTTTAGAGAGAGCATACATAAATCGAGGAGAACTTGGATTCCAAAAAAATTTCTCATCCTTGAATATGCTTAACGGATCATTAGCACAGTGTCCTAAGGTAGAAAATACCAAATATTCACAATGCTCTGAGTGTGCACAATGTCTGCCTCGCGACTGATGTTTCATTTTCACATTGCCTGTTGGTAACAGACTCCCTCAATGGTGGAAACATTCTCACCCATATCCTGTCAAGCCCTTCAAAATGTAATATATTTCAATAAGGTTCTCCATCATTCTTCTCAATTACATAAATTAGAGGGACTTCCATTAATTTTCAACTCCCCATCCAGGAATCAAATTAGTTGATGCCTATCAGGTATGAGAAACAATGATAACTTATCTCATAATTGACCAAAGAATATGATCAGAGAATGGAGGATCAAGGGGCATGTAGCAGAATATATTGTTAGCTGGATTCAAGCCAATAAGCAAATAGGAGAAGGTAGACAACAGTTTTCTGCACAGATTAAGTTCAAGTTCCACTTTAATTGTCATTCGACCATACACAAGAATAGAGCCGAACAAAACAGCCTTCCTCCAGAGCCAAGGTACAAAACACAGTACCAACAATCACACACAGTACACAGCACATAAAATTATGATAGCAGAAAATACATAGTTACAAAAAATATAGATAAAAACCATATAGCCCAAGTCTCTGAGTGACATAGCCTGTAGATTGATGGTGCGTGGATGTTGTCCTGGAGCTATGTTTCTGCAAGAACAAGTCCGAAACAGTTCCACCTTTCATGTAAGTTCAGCTGCAGATGAATGCAATCCAACTTGTTCTTCCAGCAAGCAAACACCAACGAGCAGAACCAACAGAAAAGGGAAGCACCCAACCCGGCACACAGCCAGCTCCGGCATCTCCTTCCCCAGTGTCTGCAACAGGCAAGTGCCAAGGCATGAGGGCATGATCTGTGCAACAACCAAGGCCTTGCACCTCTACTTTTCTGAGCTTAGATTAAGCATTTAATGACTTGCCCTTTACAATCAAGAACATCTCTTATAAATTTGAAGATGACAACAAATTATGTGTGTGCTGGGCCAGAGAGGATTGCAGTTGGAGAATAAATGAAATTGAAGTCAAAAGTCAAAGTAAGTTAAAGAGAAATTTATTACCAGTGTACATACATGACAGCACATACAACCCTGGGTTTATTTTTCTGTGGGCACACTTATAGAACACTGTAAACAGGATCAATGGACAACAAACTGTGCAAATGCAGGTATAAATAAATAGCAATAAATAACAAGCATGAAATAAGATAGGAGAGATAACAAGATAAAAGTGGAGTTACACCCTTTTGTTCAAGAGCTTGATGGTTGAGGTTGAGTAACTGTTCTTGAACCTGGTAGCTCAAGTCCTGGGGCACTTTTTCCTTCTACCTGGTGGCTGCAGTGAGAAGAGAGCATGGCCTGGGTGATGAGATCTTTGATAATGGATGCTGCTGATGCACCATCAATAACTCTCTCTGAGACGTGAAGTCGAGATATCGGCTTTTATTGACTGGAAGAAAGAACAAGCAGTAGTTGACCACTATACTACATCCTGTGTCTGTAGGGCTCGGAGAAACTCGGCGCTCGATTCTCCAGGCCGCTGCCGTCGCGTAGCTAAGTGATGTCTTGCGTAGACGGTGTTCACCAGCCGCAGGTACTGTCTTTTGAGGGCGTCCAGTGCCCCTTCGTAGGTCGGCAGGCCTCTGATAAGTGAGTAAACTTTTGGGGTGACCTTCGAAAGGAGAATTCGGTGCATAACAGCGGGGTCAGTTGCACAAATCTCCTCCAAGTATGATTGGAAGCATGCAAGCCAGAGTTCAAAGGCAAGAGCTGCTTCAGGGGCTTGGGGGTCCAAATCCAATCTTTCCGGACGTAAACGCTTTCCATGTTTTAAAACTTCCAGTCAATAAAATTGATGCACCATCAATAACTCTCTCTGAGACGTGGTCGAGATATCGGTTTTTATTGACTGGAAGAAAGAACAAGCAGTAGTTGACCACCATACTACATCCTGGAGACTGAGGGCCGGGCTCAGGCCTCAATCGCCTTTATACCGGGGTCTGTGGGAGGAGCCACAGGAGCAGTCAGCAGGTGGGGGGTGTCCAGACAGGTATATGTAGTTCACCACAGCTGCTTTCCTACAGCAACATTTCATGTAGATATGCTCAGTGGTTGGGGGGAGGGGAGGTTTACGCATGAGGTACTGGGCCAAATCCACTACTTTTTGTAGGATTTTCCACTCAGAGGCATTGGTGTTCCCGTCCCAGGCTGTAATGCAGCCAGTCAGCACACTTTCCACCGCACCTCTATAGAAGTTTGCAAGGTTTTTAGTGACATGCCGAACCTCCGCAGACACCCGAGGAAGCAGAGGCACTGTCATGCTTTCTTCGCAATGCTATTTATATGGAGGGTCCAGGACACGTCTTCTGAGATAGGGATACCCAAGAATTTAAAGATACTGACCCTCTACACCTCTGTTTCTTCAATGATTACTGGCTCATGGACCTCTGGTTTCCCTCTCCTGAAGTCTACAATTGGTTTCTTGGTCTTATTGACATTGAGTGAGAGGTTGTTGTTATTACACCACTCAACCAAATTTTCAGTCTCCCTCCTGTATGCTGATTCATTGCCATCTTTGATACAGCCCACAACAGTGGTGTCATCAACAAACTTGTACACGGTGTTGGAGCTGTACTTAGACACACAGTCTGAGAGGAAGTCTGGAGAAAATTCTGAGACGGCTTTTAATAGGTTACAAAATTAGCAAACAAGTGGCAGCTGAGGTTCAACATTGATAATGTGAGCTGATATATTTTGATAGGAAGAACAGAAAGGATGGAGGGTAATTACCCCTTATTTAGGCAGAGTAGAGGAACAATATGATTTTGTTTGCAAATATACCACTCACTAAAATTTGTACAGCTGGTTAGTAAGGCCATAAACCAAAGCACCAACAGTTGCTGTATGAGGAATTGAATAACAAAGTAGGGAACCACAGAAGTATCAGACCTTGGTGAATTAACATCTGGAGTACTGCATGTCCTTGTGGTTCCCATTTCTAAAAAAAGAATATAGATATACTGGAGAGGCCACAGTGGAGGTTTACAAGGATGATGCAAGAACTACAAAGCTATGCATTACTAGGAAGAAATGAACAAATCATGCCCCATTGCTCTTTGGACTGAGGTGCAGACTAACAGAGGTCTTTAAAATGAAAATAAATGTTTGTGTTAGAGTGGATACAGAGCCAATTTTCAACTTTTGGGGAAAACAGTCAGTAGACACAATCACTATAAGATAGTCAGCAAGATATGCAAAGGAAGAAAGTTGTTTTGCTGAAGAATAGTGAGAGTGGGCAATTTGCTCTGACAATGTTAGTTGAAGTGAACTTATTGATATATTGGAAGCAACACTGGACAAGCAGATGAGTGAGAAAGGACGTCTTGGGGAAGAATGGGAAAGATCTGAAATGAGCATAAATGCCAGTGCAGACAGGTTGAGCAAAGGGGTTATGTCTGTGCTATATAACCTATGCAATACCATGCACAGTATATCTCCGTTACAAATCCTTTAAATCAAGTAAATTCAATCAAAGTTGTATATCATAGGCCAGATGTGCTTCTACATTGGAATGAGATTTCCTTATTCCTGGGGGAAAAAAGCAGAACATTCTGAAAGCACTCTGGCAAGTTAACCAGCCGAACCTAAGCAGAGAGACACAGAATTGATATTGCAGTTCAAAGACCTTTCATCAGAACTAGAAAAAGTTAGAAGACAAAGTAGTCTTAAATTGCAGAGAAAAGGAAAGCCGGAGCTGGATTGTTTATTGTGTGGTGAATAGAAACGGAGATTGATGTTGCTTTGTGATGGTGGTGTACTTCCTTCATCCACTTTGTCTTTCATAGAGTAATGATAGAATTCTTCTTGTCCTTGCCTTCTACCGTACCAGCCTCCACGTTCAGTCGACCATCCTGTGTAATTTTCATCTCCTTCAATGTGATGCTACTTCCAGACATTCTCTATCTGCCCTTGAAGCATTCCACAGAAACTGTTTTTCTCAAAATCACTGGTCCACAATACCTACTCTCTTGCAACTATGGGAGATGCAGCTATATGTCAATAATTAATTGATTGAGGAGATTTGGTATGTCACCAAAGATTCTAGCAAATTTCTATGGACGTTAGCTGGAGAACAAGCTAATTGTTGCAGTATTGCCTGGTATAGAGCCTCCAATGTGCAGGATCAAAAGAGGTTGCAGAAGGTTGTGAACTCAGCCATTTCCATCACAGGTACAACCCCCCCCCCCCCTACCATTAAGAGCATCTTCAAAAGGCGGTACCTCAAGAAGGCCACATCCATCATTAAGAACCCTCACCACTAGGGCAGGCCTTCTTCTCAGTACTACCATCAGGAAGGAGGTTCAGGAAGCTGAGGACCCACACTCATTTATTTTAGGAACAGCGTCTTCCCCTCTGCCATAAGATTTCTGAATGTTCCATGAACCTATGAACATTACTTTGCTATTCCTCTTCTGCACTGTTTATTTATTTATTGTGGACTCCAATTCATTGGGCCGTCAGTTAATTGGGGCAACCGTTTATTGGAAATAACTCTTTTAAAAAAAACAAATTGAGAAAATAGCTAGAATTCCCTTCATTTATTTGGGACTCTATGCCACTCAATTAGTGCAGAAGACTTGCTGCCTTTAGACACTACATTGTGCTTCCAGTGAACCATTTTTCGAATAGTGTCAGTTGTGTGTGTTTGTGTTCAAAAAAACCGTGATATTTCTGTAACTGATAGTTGATGAGAAATGAACAGTAAGACAATTTCGAACTGTTTTGCTCACTGTGGTTTCAAGCATTCAGGCTTGGGGATGTCAGAAATGGTCAATGGGAAAATGAAACGATTTCACTACTTCAGTAAGTTAGGAACTAGAAAGAATTTGAAGGTATTGGCAATCATCTTGAATGTTACAATGAAAACGTAGATTTGGAAGATGCAATCATCGATAGCATTGTATGAAGGCAGTCCATCATTTGCACTGAGTATTTGTGCTGATTTTGTTCACTTACAGTCAAAAGAATGTGACTAAACGAATTCCTCCATCAATAATTGTTAGGAACTAATACACAGTTTTATAAAACCGTAGTAGTATTGGTAATGTTCTAATTTGTCCTGTATTTCATTTAAATACATAATTGCCTTTTTTTTTATACCTTTTTAAAGTTTTCCATGAGACTTCAGATAATTGGGGCAGCCAGTTAATTGGGCCAAAATGTACTGGTCCCAATTTGTCTCAATTAACTGAGATCCACTGTGGTTATTTATTGTAAATCACACTGATTTATATGTCTTATACTGTACTACTACTGCAGAACAATACACTTCACAACATATGTCAGTGATAATAAACCTGATTCAGATACTGCCCTGTTACCTCTTCCCTGCTCAACATCCAGCTGGCCAAACACTGCTTCCAGGTGTAGCTCATCGATTGGAGAAATAAAATACAGATCAAGTGACCACTTTGTAAATATCACAGTCAGTCAGCAAGGATGATCTTGAATTTTTAATTACCTGTCACCTTAATTCTCCATCCCTATCCCACTCTGATTTTTCAGCCTTTGGCCTTTTGCATTGTTTAAATGAAGCCCCACATAACATTGAGAAACAACATTTCATCCAGGTGCCCTACAGCTCACAGAACCTAGTAGTGAATCAATAGTTCCAGATGACCAGTTTTTCCAATTTGTATGAAAACACTTATTGATCCAGAAGTTTAACTCAGCTTTCTGTCTCCATCGATGCTGTGTAACCTGCTGAGTATTTGCAGCATTTTCTGACTTTTATTTCAGGCTTTCAGCATCAACCAATTTTTCTTCTATTTCTTTCTTTGCTCCTTTGTCAATAAAGATCATTATTCCATTTCCCTTCATTATTATTATTATCTGTAGTCTCATGACAACTTTCCATGTTCCCTGGGCAAGGGCACACAGATCGATCTGAAGAACGTAATTTAATATCCTCATGCCATTTAATCATTCATCCATTCTATTCAAGTCAAGTTTGTTGTCATTTCGACCATAAACTGCTGGTACAGTACAAAGTAAAAATGAAACAACGTTCCTCCAGGACCCTGGTGCTACATGAAACAATACAAAACTACACTAGACTATGTGAGACAGCACAAGGCTACACTAGACTACGTAAAACAATATAAAAACTGCACTATGCTACAGACCTGCACAGGACTATATAAAGTGCACAAAACAGTGCAGTTCTTCATACTTATTGCTATTTATGGACTAGGCCTTATTTGACACAAAGCGTGGTTAATCTATTTGTTACTGAGATGATGTGCACTTCCACCTCATGAAAGCCACAACATTTTTATTTCTGGGTTTTACATGGCCTTCAGCACCATGTTAATGAAAATCCTGAGATCATAACTGAAATCAGCCAACACCTACAATGTACTGTTCAAGAGGGGAATGACTTGCTTGATAAAAAACACTTTATTCTATCTCATCCTCTTTCAATGATTCTTTTAATCATCTCTTGTTTTTACTGTGCGTAGCAATATTAGAGATGGTAGACTCAGAACAAAGGGAAATAATCTGAAAATTAGGGTGATGCTTCAATGATTTTTGTCAGGAAGTAAAATGGAATCCTTAAACACTTTTTCCCAAAAATCTACTGACACTGAGCCTTTGTTCTAAGATTCAAACCTATGTAAGCATAGAGTAGCAAGGTTGACAATATCAGATTACCTAGATCAAAGTTCAAAGTAAATCTTATTATCAAAGTACATATATGTCACCATATACAACCCTGGGATTTATTTTTTGTGGGCAGACTCAGCAAATCTATAGAATAGTAACTACAACAGGATGAATAAAACATTGACCAGAGTGCAGAAGGCAAGATGTGCAAATGCAAATATAAATAAATAGCAAAAAAAATAACAAGAACATGAGATAATGAGATGAAGAGTCCTTAAAGGGAGATCGTAGTTTGTCGGAACAGTTCAATGATGGGGCAAGTGAGAGTAGTCATCCGCTTTTATTCAAGACCCTGATGGTCAATGGGTAGTAACTGTTCTTGAAGCTGGTGGTGTGAATCCTGAGACTCTTATGCCTTCTACCTCTCTTGCTGACAGTGAGTCAGAGGTTGGTGTTAAGACACCACTAAGCCAGATTTTCAGGCTTGCTCTTGTAAGCTGATTCATCACCGCCTTTGACTGGGCCCACAGTAGTGGTGTTATCAGCAATCTTGAATATAGCATTGGAGCTGTGCTTAACCACAGAGTCAGTGGTGTAAGAGTGAGTAGAGCAGGGCACTAAGCACACAGCCCTGTGGAGCACCTGTGCTGGTGGAGGTCATGAAGGAGATGTTGTTGCCAATCTGAACTGACTGAGGTCTGCAAGTGAGAAAATAACAAGTAAGATGACGTTAAGATGCAGAGCAAAGCAATGTATGGTTGAAAAGTGGATTGGACTTGAGAACCTGATTAGCTTACTTTTGCATATGACTATAATAAATCAATTTGATTTAAATTTGAACCATGTATAGATCAAATTCCAATCCAATTGTTTTACTATGGTCACATGTACCAAGGTAGAGTGAGAAACTTTGTATTTTGTTGCCACCCATACAGATCATTTCCTTATTACAGTGCCTTGAGGTAGCATAAGGGAAAATAATAACAGAAAGTGCATTGCAGGTAGATAATAAGGTGCAAGATCATAATGAGGTAAATTGTGAGATCTTATTGCACTAAGGGACTTTTCAATAGTCTTACAACTATGAGACAGAAGTTGTTCTTGAGCCTAGTGATACTTGGTTTCCAGTATTTGTATCCTCTGCCTGATGGGATAGAGTGGGGTCTTCAATTATGTTGGCTGCATACACAATTTTATTAGTCCTTGTTGGAGATAAATAGCAAAGCATAAGCTTTCAATGTATATAATTGTATACTTTCCATTTGAATCCAAAAAGCAGTTGAACAAAGATATCAAAATATTATCATCTGCTAGAGAAGCAATACTTCACAGGCAATGTGCAACACAGCTAGTAGAGCTGTGTCCTCACAATGACAGAGGCTCAGGTTGAATACTGATATCAAGTGTTATCTGTATAGAATTTGCATGTTCTCCCTATGACTGCATGTTTTCCCCAGGTTTCTTTGGTTCCTCCCGTCCTAAGGACTGATGGGTAGGTTAACTACCCCTAATGCCTGTAGAATCCAGGGGTTTTGGTGAAAATGTGGGTGTTTGTGTATGTAATGTCCTGGTTAACATTTCTACTGTTATGCTGTAGTATTTCATTTCAGCAATTTTGGGGTAGAATGTTTTGGTTTCAGCTAGAGATAAGATGCCATATTGTTCAACTTAGGAATGTCGTGTCAGCCAATCAGCATGGTGGGGATTGGGAGAAAGTTCTAGAGAGAGCAGGGTGGAGAGATTTTTGTGATGGACATTCTTTTTGGGTTTTCTTTTTGGCGGGAGCTGCGGAACGGGACAGAAGGGAAGATGCCGCAGGATGGTGTAGGGAGGAGAAACCCCGTTGCACAAAGTGCTTTGTGCAGATGAATGGCTCCAAGGAGGAAGGGCCTGTACACCTGAGGGAGTGCCAGTTTGTTTGAGATTGACTTTGAGGGAAGTTCGGAATGTGGTGTGTGCTTTCACACAGACGTGAATAAGAGACAACTCCCGTATGGGATCCAACGGTCATTGTGCACGTTGGACTCCTTTAACTGTAATGGGCCCTTTTATTTATTTTTCTTTTCTTTTTCCTATTAACTGTTTGATAAAGCTGAAATTTGTAAATATGATTTCTTTATAATTTTATGCAGTGTACAATCTGTTATTCCTTGCCAACTGACAGTCGTGTATTGGCAGCATTTACACAGCATTCACTCAGCTTGAAGTTTCTTTGATCGGAACATCACAATGTTCCTGGTTGGTTTAACCCCAAATCATACCGGCCCTAGATGTATATTGTTTATGAAAGGTGGCCTTCTCACCGCTGAGTCACGAGGCTGTTAGCAGAGCTAGCTAACAAACCAAGTTTATATATGAGCCCGGTGAGAGGATTATATGTATGTGTTCATGTATGTCTGTGAACATCTGTGTGTATGTACATGTATGTGCCCAAGTGTGTGTGTTTGTGTATATCTGTGCATATGCCCATGTATCTGTGTGTGTGTGTGTGTGTGTGTGTGTGTGTGTGGATGATTGAAGGTTGTTCCATCAAAGAAAATGTGATCAACTGAGAAAAGGAGAGGAGTGTGACCAAGGGATGATCACAAAAATACATCTGGTCTTACATAAACCCTTTGCAGCAACTTCAACATTTATAGCTGTCCAGTAACGTGGCACATGGGTGAATTAATGTAGGATTACGTTTACTGAATGGTTGATGGTCAGCAGCTTCTTGGTATGCCAAGGGAGCTGTTCCATCATACCATGAGTATTCTGATGACTCAGACAATTCAGGAAATTCTTTAAAATTGAATGGACAAGGAATATACTAATGTAAAGTTAACCACGTGTTGTCGCATGGCCTAGTGGATAAGGCATCGGTCTAGTGATCTGAAGGTCACTGGTTCGAGCCTCAGCTGAAGCAGCGTGTTTGTGTCCTTGAGCAAGACTCTTAACAACACATTGCTCTGCGACGACACCGGTGCCAAGCTGCTTGGGTCCTAGTGCCCTTCCCTTGGACAACATCGGTGGCGTGGAGAAGGGAGACTTGCAACACGGGCAACTGCTGGTCTCCCATACAGCCCTGCCCAGGCCTGTGCCCTGGAAACCTTCCAAGGCACAAATCCATGGTCTCATGAGACTAAAAAAAAGGTTGCCTGAAAAAAAATTAGCCAATTTGTTTTCTACAGGTAACATTCTTGATGTCATGTTAACACCTTTTTTCATACACTTGTTCTCTTACTTTGTGTTCAAAGCTCAATGCTTTTAGTTCCACTTCCATTATACAAGCCACAAATAGAATGACATCTGTTCTTGACATCTGTTTCTGTGACAGAACTGTTATGATTCCTGTCATTAATTCTGTTCTATCTTGTCTTTTACTGGTCTTTGCTTTAATGTTATAATAAATAGAAATAACGGTGTGGAACACTGAATAAATTTCCACAGGATGAGAAAATTCTAAATCAGAAGTAATGTTATGGATGGTGAATGCCTCAAAATAAATCAAGTTGAAATAGATGAGAGCCTTGCTGGTCTGTGCAGGTTGGAGGCTTATATATTGGAAACAGCAGCCAGAAATATTAAAGCATTGATATTGGAAACAGCCAAAAAATCAGTATTAATATATCGTATGTTCTTTAATATGCAACAATTACAGAGGCAAGATTTTCACCCCTGAGGTTAATTGGTTTGTTTGAAATAGCCAATTCCATATTTTATGAAATTGCATTAGCATTCCAGAATATGAGACATTTGTTAGTTGTTTGTTAGGCTGCCAAAAAGCATGGGTACCGAGTTTAAGGGGCTGCTCCAACATTAGCAAACAAGTTTTGGACAATATACTAGTCAAATAATACTGAGACCCCAGGGAGGAGAGGGAGATGCAAAAGCCTCAACAGAAGAAAAAAGAAATTAAAAACAGAAAACGTTGGGAACATTCAGAGGTCAAGCTGAATCTGTGGAAAGAGAAACATAGCTAATGTTTCAGGTTGAAGTCTTCCAGCGTTTCTTGCTTTTATTTTAGATTTCCAGCATCTGCAGTCTTTTTCTTTATTTTTGAGGAAAGCAAGGATCTACTTTGTGTAGGTAGAGCTCTAGGCAACCCACCAGAGCCCTCTCCAGGAGGATCTGGGAAATGATGGCAAGAGGACTCTGCATGCAAAGTCATGGATCAGTGTAATCTAAACGTCACCACAGTGCCATATATGAAAACGTGAGTAAAAGTTCATGATTAAACCAGTTTTGGATTTTATTTTCTTCACATAGTCAGATCAGAATCAGAATCAGGTTTATTATCACCGGCATGTGCTGTGAAATCTTTTAACTTAGCAGCAGTAGTTCAATGCAATACATAATATAGTGGAGAAATAAATTATAAATAAAATAAAAATAATTATAATAATAAACAAGTAAATCAATTACGAATATTGAATAGAATTTTTTTAATGTGCAAAAACAGAAATACTGTATATTTTTTAAAAAGTGAGGTAGTGTCCAAAGCTTCGATGTCCATTTAGGAATTTGATGGCAGAGGGGAAGAAGCTGTTCCTAAATCGCTGAGTGTGTGCCTTTAGGCTTCTGTACCTCCTACCTGATGGTAACAGTGAGAAAAGGGCATGCCCTGGGTGCTGGAGGTCCTTAATAATGGACGCTGCCTTTCTGAATCACCGCTCCCTGAAAATGTCCTGGGTACTTTGTAGGCTAGTACCCAAGATAGAGCTGACCAGATTTACAACCTTCTGCAGCTTCTTTCGGTCCTGTGCAGTAGCCCCCACCCCCATAGCAGACAGTGATGCAGCCTGTCAGCATGCTCTCCATTGTACATTTATAGAAGTTCTTGAGTGTATTTGTTGGCATGCCAATCTCTTCAAACTTCTAATGAAATATAGTCGCTGTCTTGCTTTCTTTATAACTATATCGATATGTTGGGACCAGGTTAGATCCTCAGAGATCTTGACACCCAGGAACTTGAAGCTGCTCACTCTCTCCACTTCTGATCCCTCTATGAGGATTGGTATGTGTTCCTTCGTCTTACCCTTCCTGAAGTTCAGCTCTTTTTTCTTACTCACGTTGAGTGCCAGGTTGATGCTGTGGCACCACATTTTCACTAGTTGGCATAACTCACTCCTGTACGCCCTCTCGTCACCACCTGAGATTCTACCAACAATGGTTGTATCATCAGCATATTTATAGATGGTATTTGAGCTATGCCTAGCCACACAATCATGTGTATATAGAGTAGAGCAGTGGACTAAGCACACACCCCTGAGGTGCGCCGGTGTTGATCGTCAGCGAGGAGGATATGTTATCACCAATCCGCACAGATTGCGGTCTTCCAGTTAGGAAGTCGAGGATCCAATTGCGGAGGGAGGTACAGAGGCCCAGATTCTACAGCTACTCATTCAGGATTGTGGGAATGATGGTGTTAAATGCTGAGCTATAGTCGATGAACAGCATCCTGACCTAGGTTTTGTGTTGTCCAGGTGGTCTAAAGCCGTGTGGAGAGCCATTGAGATTTCGTCTGCTGTTGACCTATTGTGGCGATAGGCAAATTGCAATGGGTCCAGGACCTTGCTGAGGTCTGCACATACTTAGCCGAACGATATAGCAGCAGGTGATTATTAATGGGTTCACAAAGGTCTAACACAGCCTATCCGACATAACCACAAAAACATTCAAAGATTCAAAGTACACTTATTGTCAAAGAATGTTTAAATTATACACCTTGAGATTTGTTTGCTTACAGGCAGCCACAAAGCAAGAAACTTGAAGAACGAAATTTTAAGAAGAGAATGAACATCACAGGAGAGTGACCAAATTCAGGCAGACCCTCACCTCCGGTCCTGGTACTTGGGCTTTCCAGTCTATCAGGACTGGTGCTTAAATTGCCCAAGCACCAGGTAGTGCCTCGCTCTTGGACCTGGATCCCAGCACAGTGACACACATGGGCCGCACAGCCTGAAGCTGTTCTCGATTTCACTAAGCGATCCAAATTTGCACCCGGGTTAGGTGGACGGCCATTGAAACTCTTCCACATCAACTCCTCTCCAAATCACTCGCTCCAACTGCAACAGTGATATCGACTCCGTCTGCGACCTTGTCTTGAACACGTTGTACCTCGGCTTTGCGATGCTCCTGCATGGCCCATCCTCCGAATCAGCTTCACCTCTGCTTGCTTCATTATTGTTTGTGGTGAAAGTTTACCACAATTAATAGTCAAATTACCAACTCAAGTAATCCGGACAAAAGGATTAAAGACACAAAAGGTGAACAATGTTGAGGATGAACAGAAGGAATTTACATTTGGTGTTAATGAGACAGGGTCATCTGAAAAAATTACTTTTTGTGTAGGGGGTGTAAATCTGTGCATGTTAGTAGATTCAGGAGCCAATATGAGTGTGAAAATATGTGGGGGAAAAACTTAAGTCAGAGAAGATAAAGTGCCATTCATTTATTCGTAAGCAGAAGAGAAAGCTGTACCCATAGTCAGCTGGTGCATCACTGGGGTTGAAGGGGGTGTTTGAATGTGAAATAAGTATTGGAAACAGAATGGACCAGGCACAATGGACCATTGTGATAAAAGGCAATGGTGAACCAGTCCTGGGTAGAGAAACTGCTACAAAACTGGGTGTGATAAAGACTGGAGAAAAGGTGTTGGTAGTGACAGATGTTAAAGAGTCACTTTGGCTGCAAGTGACCCCAAAGTGTTTGAAGGGGTAGGAAAGCTGAACACTAGGCAGATCAGTCTGTACATTGATCCAAAGGTAAAGCCAGTGGCCCAGTCACTGAGACACATACCTTACAACTTTAGGCTGTTCAGAAAAAAATTGAACAGCCAATGAAAATGGACATTATTGAGAAAGTTGAAGGCTCAACTACTTGGGTTAACCTGTTAGTAATTTTACCCATACCCAATAAGGACATCAGAATGTGCCTAGATATGAGAAGGGCAAATGAAGCAATTGTGAGGGAGAGATATCCCATTCCAACTATTGATGAGGTACTACAGGGTATGAATGGAGCTGCAGTGTTTAGCAGACTAGAATTGAAATGGGGCTATCACCAGCTAGTACTAACACCAGAATCTAGAGTCCATATCCCATCATTTACCTCACATTCATGTGTCTATCTAAAGGCTCTTAAAAGTCCCAAATGTATCTGCCTGTACCACCACTACAGGCAGCATATTCCAGATATCCAATACTCCCTGTAAAAGTCTTGCTTCTCATATCTTCTTTAAAATTGCCCCTTCTCACTTTACATGCATGCCCTGGGGGAATGCATTTCAACCTTGGGGAAAAGATACTTTCTGTCTACTCTACTTATGCTTCTCATAATCTTATAAACCTCTATCAGATTTCACCCCCCACCCCCAAGCCTTCAGCTCTCTACAGAAAACAATCCAAGTTTGTCCAACTCTTGTTATATCACATGCCCTCTAATCCAGGCAGCATCCTGGTAAACCTCTTCTCCATCATCTCCAAAGCCTCAACAAACTTTCTGCAGTAAGATGAATATGCAAACTCCAGATGTGGCCTTACTAGAACTTTACAAAGCTGCAGCATAACTTCCTGACTTTTGAATTCAATGCCTTAACTAATAAAGGCAAGCACACCATATGGCTTCTTTACCACCTTATGTAGCTTTCAGTGAGATCCCAATCTATCATCACTCATGTAATATTCTATTTTTATACTTCTCCTATCACACTCATATTTATCCATCTTCATTTCATCTGCCTACTGTATTTGCCTACTCAATCAACCTGATTTAATTGCTTGAAGCCTCTCTACTCACAACTGCTTAGTTCTGTGTTGTCAGCAAATTTGGAAATGCTACGTTGTGCTCCAAAAAGGGCCCGAAGGATCATTGGGGACCCAAGTCACACCAAACACAAACTGTTCCAGCTGCTACCATCCGGGAAATGGTATCAAGTATAAAAGCCAGGAGCAACAGGGTCTGGGACAGCTTCTTCCAGCAGGCCATCAGAATGATTAATTCATATTGATACAATTGGATATTGACTTTCCTGTTGTACATACTATTTATTACAAAATACTATAAATTACTGTAATTGCACATTTAGACAGGGACTAAACATAAAGATTTTTACTCCTCATGCATGTGATGGATGTAAGTAATAAAGTGAATTCAATTCAATTAACCGAACTATTGATACATAATGAGACTATTTGGGTTCCAAGCACTGAGCTCAGCCATACCACACAGGTTAACGCCCACCACTCCAAGAAAGGCCCGTTTAATCCTTGTCTGTCATTTCTATCGATCAACTAATTTTAAAACCTGGCGAAATGGTCTCATGGTCCATGTAGTATAATTTGTACACAATATCTTGCATGGGACTTTCTCAAATGCCTTCAGAAAATACAAGTGCATACCAACTACTGACTCTATTCCTGTACTTATGTCCTCTTAAAAACTCCAGTGAGTTTGTTAAAACATGATTTCCCTTTCACTGATCTGTGCTGGTTTTATTTATCCTAATGATTATATTGTCCTGTTATCACATACTTTATAATAGACTCAAGTGCTTTCTGTATGGCAGATACTGAGCTAACCATTCTGCAATTCTCTGTGTTTCTTCTCATTTTTAAATGGTAGGGTTATATTTGCTACACTCCAATCTGCAGGAAGTATTCCAAAATTTATAGAATTTTGGAAGATGAAAATAATGTATCCACTATTTCCATGGCTACCTTTTTGGTACTCCGGTATGCAAATGTATTGGTTTTTTGACCTTTCAATTTCGCCAGCACTTTTTCACTAACATAGTTTCCTTGAATTCTTCTGTTCATTAGACTCTCCATTCTTTAGAATCTCCATGAATCATTTTGTGTATAATCTCTTCTTTTAGATTGCGAAGATGCATTTGACTTACTTTAAATCCTCCACTGTCAATATCCTGGGAAATACCTCTGCCCACAAACTCAACTGGACCAGCCACATAAATACAAGAACAGGTCAGAGACTACAGATCCTGCAATGATCAGCCTTCTTCCTGACACCCAGTGTCCTCCCACCTTCTACAAGCCACAAACCAGGAGTGTAATGGAATACTCTCCTCTTGCCTGGTAGAGCTTAGTGACAATCACACTCAAGAAACTCCTCACTGCCATCTTCTTAAGGACAACTAGGGATGAGCAATAGATGTTGCTCTTACCAGTGGTAGTTGGGTCATAAAAATCAGTAAATAAATAAATAAATAAATAAATAAATAAATAAATAATCATTCTGTCATTTCTTTGTTCCCTATTATAGATTCTCTTGTTTCTGCCTGTAAAGAACCTACATTTGTCTTCACTAATCATTTCCTTTTCAGCATGCTTGTATCCTTAGTAGTTTGCCTAATAATCTATTTTTGTTGTCATAATCAATTTGTTAGTCCTTTTTTGCTGAATTCTAAACTGCTGACAATCCTCAAGTTTGATTTTTTATCGCAACTTAATTAACTATTCATTGGATCTAATACTACCATTAATTTCTTTTAATTAGCCATAGGTGGGTCACATGCCCCTTTGTGTTTTTGCAGCAGAAAGGAATACATTGCTGTTGCAGTTTCTGCATTGGTTTTGTTGTATATTCACCACCATGCCTTTCAGTGAAGTTCCATCCGTCAGCCCACTTCTCACACTTTCCTTTGTTTAGATTTGTGACTTTGACTTCACATCAATTTATTTAACTTCCATCTTAATGAAGACTTCTGTCATGGTTATTTTTACCTAAAGGATCCTACAAAACAAGATTATCAATAAAACTTTGTCCTTCCATAGAACAAGATCTAATGTAGCCTTTTCGCATTGTTTGCTGAACATGTTGATCTAGTAAACCTCCTATACATTCCACAACTTTATCCTCCTCCTTCACACTGATAACTTTGCTTATTGTATATGTAGATTAAAATACCCCATGATTATTATATTATCTCATTACACACACCTAGAATTTCCTGGTTTATGCTACGCCCGATATTACAACTACTCTTTGGTGGTCTTTAACTCTTACCACCATTCCTGCCCCTTCCTTTTTCTTAGCAAATCCCCAAATCGATACTCATTCCAAACAGCTCAGCACATCTTTGAAAACAGCTTCTGCTCCATGGACTCTGTCTACACTTCTCGCTGCCTTGGTAAAGCACCCAGCATAATCAAAGACCTCACACACCCCGGACATTCTGTTTTTGCTCCCTGTGATCAAGCAGAAAATACAAAAGTCAGACAGCATGTACCACTAGGCTGAAGGACAGCTTCTATCCAACTGCTATAAGAATATTGAATTACCTGCTAGTATGTTAAAGTTAAGCCAGCTGGTGGTGCACCTGTACTGGGCTTTGAGGTAACTGGTCCCAGGTTTGAATCTGGCCAGCTCTTTGCACGCTTTCCACTTGTGCTGGGTTTTGAGCATTGAGCTAGCAACTTGGCCTCATAAAAAAAACAGACAAAAATGCTAAAGAAACAGCAAGGTTGTCTCCCGAAGCACCACAAGGTGCAAAGAGGAACAACGACGATGTTAAGGTGGACTCTTAACTTCACAATCTACCTCATCATGGCCTTGCACCTTACTGTCTGCCTGTGCTGTACTTCCTCTGTAACATTTTATTCTGCATTCTGTTACTACTTTGCCTCCTGCTTTCCCTCAATTGACTAATGTAATGAAATGATCTGTAAGTATGTTATGTAAAACAGAGTTTTTCACTATGTCTTGGTACATAAGACAATAATAAGCCATTTTACTAATTTACCAATTTGCCTATATAATGATTTACTGAGCCAAAACCACCTATTACTACTATACTGGTCTCCTCCCTTATTACTGTTTACACCATCTCCTTCACAAATCACTTATTCTTCCTAAATGTCAAATATCCTTAACCATTCATTTCCAGGTTTTGTTCGACCAGCAGCCATGATTATATTGTAAAAACTTAAATCATACTGTTTATTTTGACGTGTGCCTTATTGAAAAAGCTGAACCTTACATACTGCTCTGATCACTACAGGATATTACCTCAGCCCTGTATGATGTGGTGACCGCAGAAGCCGCAGGGCCAATCAAACTTAAGCCCTGGACAGGGGATTCTGATGAGCTGCTGTTGGCAGCCTATGCCCCAGTAGGGGTGATGGGTTTATGAAGAAGAAGAAGAAGACGATACCTAAAAAAGGATTTAATTTGCCTGGGCTTATTGATGCATACTGTTGGTAGTATCTGCATGAGGAGCTAACGCAAGAAGGCAACATCTATCATCAAAAATTCCCATCATCCAGGCCATGCTACCTTTTTATGGAAGGAGATATTGAAGCCTGAAGTCCTACATCATGAAGTTGAAGAAGAGATGCTTCCCTCAACCAATTTTTGAACCATAACCGTAATCATTACCTCAGTAGAATGAACGTTGACCACTTTCCACTACAATAAGTTTTTTCTTTGGTTCTTTTGGATTTCTTTCATATAATATTTTTATTGTGAATGTTGCACATCTATTACTATGTGCATGTGATGCTGCTGCACTAAGTTTTTCATTGTAACTCTGCATACGTGGACTTGTGGATGTGACAATAAGCTTGACTTCGAGTAACTAAAGTAATTCTACTCACAGTCTAGTAACATTTCCTCCTTAGGTTTGGGTTTTTAGATTTGGCTTCGAAATGTATTATCCCAATGAACCACAAGTGCTATTAAAACATTCTTTTCTCTCCTCTCTCTCCAGTTCAATGACATTGGCACCTTTGAGACTGTGTGGCAAGTGAAGTTCTACAATTATCACAAACGGGATCACTGCCAGTGGGGGAACAGCTTTGGCTGCATCGAGTATGAGTGTAAACCCAACGAGACTCGCAGCCTGATGTGGATCAACAAGGAAATGTTTACCTAAGATGCAGTATTAGGAAAAATCACTTTAAACATTGGCCTAGACAAATGATCATTGTCTACGTATTAAATGAAAAACCCAAGCCTTAACATAGACACATTTGGGTTGAATTTGCACAATGTGCTATTGATATTGAAAACATTAGTACTCGTGTGTAATTGATTTACTTACCATTTATAATGGGAGTTTATCCAAGTATTTTAAATGGATGAGGAATTTGATACACATGTATTTGATATAAACATTATCAGATTTATGCTAATATCACTCAGCAGAATTTAAACTCCAGTATCTCAATTCCGTTACTAACATTTACATTATAAGACAATAGTTAGGAGAGTAAATCATTGAAAAATGTCTTTGGGTAAGTTAATGTACAATGTTTTTTGTCTATTATCCTAACCAGCTATTCAGAATATATATTTATTTGAGGTAGCAGTTAGTGATTTTAAACTTGTTCCTAACATTATACAACATGATCTCCTCTGCACTGTAAGAGAGAGTAAATAATTCTGTAACAACATTTCTTTCATGTTATTCTCAGAAATAGACTGAATGGGATGCTACATTTTGTTACTTTGCTCTGTGCTGAATATTTTTTGGTCTACCTCTGGTTGATGCTAGTGATCTGGTGATGAACTGTGGGAGTAAGCAATGTCTGTGTTAGCCGAGTTATCATTTGAATAAAAAAAACTAGCTTAAAATATTCATGATATGCAATGATTTTTTTGTGTATTTACTATTCAATATATTTTGTAATGTAAGATTTAATGATTTATGTTGTGTTGCTGTGTAAAATCACGGAGTTTGTATAATAGATGTGACTGTTCTTTTGTAATGTTTCCTGGTTGGTTTGGTCGGTAATGGGAGGGAAATGTAATATGTATTATTTGTTGATAATATACTGTAAGAACAATTCTGTATGCATCAATAAGCCCAGGCAAATTAATTTTTTTTTTAGCTGTGTTCTTCTTCTTCTTAAACCCATCACCCCTACTGGGGCATAGGCTGCTAACAGCAGCTCATCAGAGTCCCCTGTCCTGAACTTAAGTTTGATTGGCCCTGTGGCACCTACTGTCACCACGTGACTTCATGAATTTGCAAAGCAAAGATCCTTCCTCTTCCAGAGATGAGGTCTTTGGAGTTTGTGTAGCTCTGAGTCTTTATGGGATGGGGTTGTTAGCCCTATGCCCACCTCTCCTCCTTTTACAGCCGGGCTTGAGACCGTGCTGGAGGTTTTTTAGATACCTAGTACCAGTAATTAAAATATTGTTACGTATAAACACTGCTTTATTAACTTTGCTGGTATTGAAATGGAAAATAAACAGATTTCCAGAGACAACAATCTTTAGTTATCTTGCCACTTCTTATGTTTTGATTAAGAATTCTGAGTTTGTTATATCCTGGACTGTCATAAAACAAGTACCCATGGTGAGTCAGGCACATAACAATAGAAAGCCTACTGTGAGAACAACAAAAGCTTTTGCCTGTGTAGTTTCTTTAAGGGTGAGTAAATACATCAAAAAAATTAAGAACATAAAAAATAGAGGCAGGAGTAGGTCTTTCAACCTCACTCCTGTTCCACAACTCAATAAAATCATATAGCTAATCCTTTACTTCAGTGTCACCTTTTGGCATTAATTTGTTGGCTCCCTTCATATCAAAATTTCTTTGAATCTCTTCATTGGATAATCAACCTCCAAGAGCTTGTGAGCAGAGAATTCCAAAATTCACTCCCCTCTGGATGAAGGAGATTCCTTGCATTTCAATCATGTAAATTATGCTTCAGTTTCTTGGTACCAAACAAAGGTATATTGGAAACTAGGAAATTATAGTGAAGGTTAATGGGCCCATTATTATCCTACAACTTTGTTAAAGTCACATAAAGAGTGAAAGAGGTATTTACAGTGTGCGCACAACAATGACACTTAGTTTCCTCTGCAGTGCATACTGAAACTGACCGTTCATTTCAGTAAGTCATTCCCTACTGTTATGTTGCAAGCTTTTGAAATTCATTGAGACATAGCACTACACAGCCTAGAAACAGGCCCTTCAGCCCACCAAATCCTTGGTTAAACATCAAGCACCCACCTTCATTAACTCTCCATTTTGCTTACTATATTATCAACTTTCTCCATATTCTAATACTCAGGTGCATGGTAGGGACAGCCTGCACATCCTTGGGAGACGTAAGGAAATCAAAGCCCTCAGAATGCGCAAACTCCACGCAGATGGCGCCAGAGTTCAGGATTGAACTTAGGTCACTGGAGACCTGAGGGTGCTCCCCAACCAGCTGTGGTACTGAGCAATTACCGGAGCTGGTCTTTAACAGGATATACCAGAATGCCAACAATGTTCTACCAGCTGCTGGGGTTATTGGCCCTGAATAAATGGATGTTGCAATGATTGAGTCTTGTTGGGGTGAGGGGAGGTGTTAAGAATTGCTGTGCATGGGGGTAGAAATGCATCTGGAGCATGATGACTATACCTGGGAGCCAAGCCTATAATGAGGCACTCCTGGGGATGGAGATCCCCACTGGCACTCAGAGAGTGCCTGCACCTTGGAAAACCCACTCCCATGGGCATAAGTGAAATCTCTTGTCTTTAAATTAAGAGTCTGAATGTTCTCCCTAATGCATTAGTGAGTGCCATACTCTGAGATGAGGCAGGGATTAACAGCTGAAAAAAGTAGTCACGAGACTGGGAAGCTGAGATTTGACTGCAAATCCGAACTTCATCTCCCAAAAGAAAGCAAAACACGCATGGAATTATATTTTCAGTAAGAAGAGCTTAGAGAACTCAATGAGGATAAAGAACGTAGTTTGAATGTTGACCATTTAAAAAGCACAGGAAAACAGCTTTGGTATAACCTAGTTGTCTGTGAATAAATAAGAATACTACTTTTCAGATAATTGAGTTTGAAGCTCTCATTGTAGATATATTTTACATGTTGAATTACTGTTATTTGGGGGATTTTTATGCTGGAGAATAAAATCAAGGAAAACAAAACATCTCAATGAGAAACACAAAGAAATAGATTTGAAATTGCTGTACTTTGGTTTGTGATGGGTATTCACTTCCTGGGGCAAAAGGCTCTTGATGTTTTGCGAAGCTTGCTTTCTAAACACAGCAGGTGCCATTTGTAAGATCAAACAGTTGGAAGTAAACTTCCAACTAACATTGTTTAGCTTCTGGTCATAAATGGGAGTCTGTCTTCAGTTTTTAAAATGTAAATAGAAAGAAATAATCAGTTTGAAGTTTAAGCAATGTATTGTCTATAGAGCAGCTCAGAAGATGCTCTGTCTGTAGTAACTATACCTGTTTTATTGCTGCTCATGGATGCAGTATAAGATGATAGGTTATTTAATTCAGCATGTTTCAAAGCAGCTAAGCTGACTCAGTTGCTTAGTTCAAGGAAGCTTGCAAACCAGATGGATAATATCATCTAGCATATCAGTAACTGGTCTATTAATGTTGAGAACTTTATATACTCAAGGAAGTTAGCTTTACAGCAATAATTGTAAACTGAGAGCATTAAGCTAAGATCTATGTCTCTAAAATGCTGTTGTGTTAAAAGGATATCTGAGGAAATATATTTTTCTGAAGTCAGACAGGTGGAGATAATCAGTATAAAAGTAGAGAGAACTTCAGCCTTATTGGGAATGGGATAAAGGACATCAGAAAATATGAAAGAAACTGATGCACCATCAATAACTCACTCTGAGACGTAAGAAGCGAGATATTGGCTTTTATTGACTGGAAGAATGAACAACACTACATCCTGGAGAATGAGGCTGGGCTCAGGCCTCAATCGCCTTTATACAGGGGTCTGTGGGAGGAGCCACAGGAGCAGTCAGCAGGGGTCTGTGGGAGGAGCCACAGGAGCAGTCCAGACAGGTATATATAGTTCACCACAGAAACACATGGTGAAATAGAATCCTGCAGTGGATGAATTGTTCATCTGAAACTCATTGGTATGTCTTACTGGTTTATAAAAATTGCACCTCTGTTTTAGGAATCTTTTGTCCTTTGAGTTTCAAAATGTTTATGTTTTAGAAATAGTTTATAATTTGGATATATTTAAGTTAGAAATCTCTGAGTTTTAAATGTGTTTTAAGAACATTGTTTGGATTTAAATGTATCACTGAAAATAAATGAATTGTGTTCTAAACTACTTTGCTAGCTGGAAGTATGTTCTACTTGGTAGAGAGGGGGGACACATTGCTTGAGTAATGGGCATTGGCGACTAAACCTTCCATGGAGAATAAACAGGGAAGTGAACTAGTCCTTGAAGATTGGGTAGTTACAGTAAAAGCAAAAGACACTGAAGGATAGTGTATTGCCTCCTAGGTGCTAGGGTCCATGATGTATTGCAGCAGCTACAGGATATCCTCAAGGGGGTGATGGATCAGCCAGTGGTTGTAATGCATACTGGCACCAATGACATAGACAGAAAAGGGGAAGAAGACTACACAATGAAGATATATAGTTAGGAAACAAGCTGAAGAGAAGGACCTCCAAGGTAGTAATCTCCAGATTACTCCCTGTGCCGTGGGCTAATGCAGTTAGGAATGGGGTGATAACACAAAAAAATGAGTAGCTGAGGAGATGATGCCGGGGACAGGGTTTCAATTTCTTCAATCATTGAAGCCTTTTCTGGGGAAAGGGAGACCTGTACAAGAGGGACAGGTTGCACCTGAACTGGAGGGGAACCAGTACCCTGGCTGGGAGGTTTGCTGGTGCTACTCAGAAGAGTTTAAACTAGATTTGCAGGGAGCTGGGGACCAGAGCCCGAGGTCAGTGAGGGAAGGATTGGTCCTGAAGGTAGATGTTAGGGAAAGTATTGAAAGGCAAAAATGAAATTACAGGTATGATGGGTCGAATAGTTGAAAGAGTGTATATATTAATGCAAGGAGCATTATGGGTAAGGGTGATGAACTCAGAACATGGATCAGCAGATGGAACTACGATGTAGCCATTACTGAAACTTGGTTGAGAGAGGGGCAGGAATGGGTGATTAATGTAATAGGTTTTCAAAGTTTTAGAAAAAATAGATGAGGATGTAAAAGGGGAGGAGGAGGAGTGGTGCACCACTAATGAGGGACAATATCACAGCTGTACTCAGGGGAGACATAATGGAGGGCTCAGATACTGAATCCATCAGGAATAGGAAGGGTACAATTACACTGATAGAATTATACAACAGACCCCCTTATCGATACTGGGACATTGAAGAACAGATATGTAATCACATTAAGGAAAAGTAGTACGGTTGTTGTCGGGGGATTTCAGCTTCCATAATATAAACTGGGACCTTCTTAGTGCAAGGGGTTTAGATGGGGCTGAAATTACAAGAGCATTAGGCAGGAACTGAGAAACTTTAATTGGGAACACCTTTTCTCTGGCAAGTCCACATCAGACATGTGGAGGGTGTTTAAAAAGCAATTGCACAGAGTCCAGGAGAGATATGTTCCAGTTAGAAGGAAGGATGGGGATGGAAAGTTAAGGGAACCTTGGATATCCAGAGAGTTGATGAATTTAGTCGAGAAGGAAAATAAAAAGAATGTAAAGCTTTGGAAATTAGGATCAAATGAAACACATGAGGAATATAGGGAAGTCAGGAAAGAATTAAAGAAGGGAATCAGGAAAGCCAGGAGGGGACATGAAAGCTCCTTGGCAAGTCGGATCAAGATGAATCCCAAGGCATTCGCTACATACATCATGAGCAAGAGAATAACTAGGGAGAGGGTGGGACCACCCAAGGATAAAGGAGGGAAACAGTTGCTTGGATGCAGAGAATGTGAGTGAGGTATTTAATGAGTACTTTGCTTCAGTATTTACCAAGGGAAAGGATATAGAAGACCAGGAGATCAGTGCTAAGTGTATAAATATATTTGGGCATCTAGAGGTCAGGGACAAGGAAGTGCTGGGCCTTCTAATAAGTATTAAGGTGGATAAGTCCCCAAGGCCTGATGGGATTTACCATTGGTTATTGAAGGAAGCAAGAAATGAGATTGCTGGGTCCTTGACCAGTATCTTCATGTCCTTTCTATCCAACATTGAGGTTCCAGAGAACTGGAGAGTACCTCTATATAAAAGGGGAAGAAGGGAAAAATCCTGGCAACAATAGACTGGTAAATCTCACATCAGTTGTAGGGAAATTGCTGGAGAAAATTCTTAGGGTATCAGTACCTCCAGTCGAACTTGGTCTTTTTGTGTGTTTTCCCCCTAGCCGTCAGTCTGTGGTTTTGTATTGCCATGTGCTCCTGTCTCCGCTCCTGCTCTACCCCGGCCTCCATATTACTGAGTACTCTGCCTCTCACCTGTTTCTCATTATTACCTGTTTTGCTGCCACTTCTGTCTCATTGTGCTCCACCTATTATCTGCCTCTGTTTATTGCTCAGTGTATGTTAGTCCTGTGCTTTCACCTGTTTGTTGCCAGATTGTGTCAGTGAGTTTTCCTGACCCTTTCCAGCATTTGTATCTGAACTCTGTCTGACCAAATATTGACTATGCCTGTTTCCT
Source organism: Hemitrygon akajei (assembly GCF_048418815.1). NCBI lineage: Eukaryota > Metazoa > Chordata > Chondrichthyes > Myliobatiformes > Dasyatidae > Hemitrygon > Hemitrygon akajei. Next base: position 76,386,150 of record NC_133130.1, on the reverse strand, counting down.
GATTCTGGTTTTTGGATTTCTCTGGAATTTTTGATCTCTGCCTGAGCTTTGATGCCGACTTTGTTGCCTCTCTGGATTTGCTACTCAGTAAATATCACAGTGCGCACAGTACTTGGTCTGTGATTGGGTCCCTGCTTCAGCGTCCTGACACAGGGATAGGATATATGAGTACTTGGAAACCCATGGCATAATTAGGGGAGCCAGCATAGCTTTGTGCGTAGCAGGTAGTACCTTACCAACTTGATGGAGTTTTTTGACAAGGTGATGAGAGAGATTGAGGGTAGTGCAGTGAATGTTGTTTACATGGATTTTAGCAAGACATTTGGCAAAGTCCCTCATTGGAGGCTAATCCAGAAGATTAGGATGCAAAGGGTCCATGGTGAATTGTTTGTTTTTTTTTCTATTCCTAACTGGCTTGCGCATAGAAGACAGAGTAGTGATGAAGGGATTTATTCGAGCTGGAGGTCTGTAAATAGTGGTGTTCCACAGGGACCAGTGCTGGGATCTCTGCTGTTTGTGTTGTATATACGTAAATGACCTGGATGAAAATATAGATGGGTGGGTTAGTAAGTTTGCTGATTATACCAAGATTGGTGGCGTTATGAATAGTGTAGCAGACTAGCAAAGAATACAGTGTGATATAGATCAGTTGCAGATATAGGCAGAGAAATGGCAGGTGGAGTTTAACCCAGATTAACGTGAGGTGTTGCACCTTGGTAGGGCAAATGCAGGGAGCCTACACTGTTAAGGGCAAGATCCTTAACAGCATTACTGAGCAGATAGATCTTAGAATCCAAATTCATACTCCTTGAAAGTGGCTACACAGGTTGAGAAGGCTTATGGAATGTTTGCTTTTATTAGTCGAAGCATTTGAGTTCAAATGTCAAGAGCTTATGTTGCAACTTCATAAAACTCAGTTTAGGCCACATCTGGAGTATTGGAGTATCATCACAAATCTCACTGTGATGATGTATGCTCTAGTATCAATTGTTTGGTGACAATAAAGTATTGCATGAAGTTCTGGTCGCCCACTATAGGAAGGATGTTGAGGTTTAGGAAAGGGTGCAGAAGAGGTTTACCAAGATGCTGCCTGGCTTAGAGGGCATGTGCTATCACAAGAGACTGGATAAACGGATTGTCTTCCCTGAAGCATCGGAGGCTGAGGAGAGATCTGATAGAGTAGACAGGGAGAATCTGTTTCTCAGGGTTGAAATGTCTAATACCAGAGGGCATGCACTGAATGTGGGAGGGGTTAGGTTCAAGGGAAATGTAGAGGGTAAGTTTTTTTACTCGGAGTTATGAATGCCTGGAAAACACTGCCTGGTATGGTGGTAGAGGCAAATACATTAAAGACTTTTAAGAGACGTTTGAATAAGCATGTGGATGTAAGTAGGGTAGAGGGATATGGACATGCTGTAAGTGGGAGGGATTAGTGTTTGCGTATTTTTGATTTGCTTTTTAGCTGATTCAGCACAAGATTTTGGGCCGAATGGCCTGTTCCTGAGATGTACTGTTCTATGTAGTGAGATTACTCATGCCTTTTTATATCTAATAGGATTTAAAGTCTTACTTTCAATTTAGAAATTCACTGTCAGCAAACCCAGTACCATCAGAGGTGTGACTGAATTTTCAATAATACAGCTTTTTTTTCTAAGATTGAATGGATTTCAATCATTGTGGTATAACTAGCAGAACAACAGGCCCATAGCAGTATATATCATTTGGATCAGCAAGTCACAAACAGCTGCAGATTGAGGGCCTTGACCCAAAATGTCAACTGTCTAATTTTCCTCCAGCCTGTCCTGCTGAGTTCCTCCAGTGCTTTTTGTGTTGCTCCAGCCTCTGCAGGCTCTAGTGAACAGCCCCATCTGGTGGCAGATAGCAAATAAGCAGAATATTCAAGAAACTCTTTGGAGCCAGAAGATTGGGACCCATATCCCCCTAACTTGGGAACTAGGAAGAATGATCACTTCATTTTTTTTTTGTGAGCACAAACAGTTAACAAAAAAGTCTGTCCACAGAATTTAATATAAAACCCATTTATTTCATCTTATCAGGAAAAGATTGTTTAAAATCCTTCTTAAAATCATGGATTTTATCAGCTTTGATTTATCCTCCAGCTTTGGCTGGTCCCTTCTACTTCACCCCCTCCAGTCTGTAGCAGTGGATCTAGGGCCAAGGTCAGATCAGCCATAATGTTACAACAGATATGGCGGGGGGTGGGGGTGGGGGGGGGGCTATGAACAAATCTGGCACCTTTCTTATCTTCTTATGTTAGCTTGATCAGAATGCACCTGGGACAAACTTTACATTATTTAAAACCTGCTAAATTAATCAATTAGATCAAATCAATGCTTTGGTGAAGCATTTGACAAGGTCCCTCAGGATGGGCCAGTTCAGAAAATTAAGTCACATGGAATCCACGATGAGTTGGTAAATTGGATCCAAAACTGGCTTGGTCATAGAAGACACAGAGTATTGATGTGTTATTCTGACTGGAGGCCTGTGATCGGTGTTGTTCCATGAGGATCAGTCGTGGACCTTTGTTGTTTGTGATATACTCAGAGGCTTCCGGTTCATTGAACGTCAGTTAATCAGGGCTACTGCTTATCTGGGACAACTCGTAAAGAACAAAACCTTATTGAGAAAATAGCCAGGGTTCCCTTCATTTATTTGGGAGATTATGGCGCTTAACTGGGGAAAGAGACTGTTGCCAAACAGTTTCAAATTAGCGTTAGTCAAGTTCACTTGTGCGTCCATTAGACACTACACTGTGCTTAGAGCAAACAGATTTTAAAATAGCGTCAGTTGTATTGGCAAAAAAGAATGGTATTGACTGAAAGAAAGAGGTGCAGAATTTGCCCTCATATCTGCTGTGCCGTTCAATAAGATTGGCCAGAAAGGAGGGTCAGAGAAATTAGTACGTGTGTAGTGCTGCTGTTTATTTCAATAATATTTGAGTAATTATATATATTTTTTTAGTTGATTAAGCATTCTTGTTCATTTAAATAATTCATTAGGGGTTATATGTATAAATACGTTAATTGCATATGTCATCACACTACCATGTGACACTTGTGCACCTCACTTAAAACAAACTTGAAGTTAGACCCACATGTTCGGACTCCCATGTTTTCCTTTGAATTATTTTAATATTTTGTCATTACAAAACATAATGTTGGTGAAGAAGTATTTTTTAAATGAACCCGAGATGGCTACCGAGCTGTTAAAGTGCAGCATGACATTCAAAATGAAAAAAATGCAGTGAGGGATGATTGAGTTAAAATCAGCCCAGCACATTTTGTTGGAAGGGAAGTCAATTTAGTTTGGAAAAGGTCAGTACAATAAACGGAAGAATTCACAGGTTCATAAAAAGTAAGAGATAATAATCATAAAATAGCAAAAATGGCTGGATACATCAGAAAGATTGACCTATTTGATTACACAGCAGATAATTGGATTTTATACACTGAGCAATTTGAGCAATATTTTGAAATAGCCAATGAAAAGCAAGTACCAGTTTTGCTTTTTATTGGAATTAAAGGCATGAGTTTAATGGCCCCTAACCGAAGCACAACAGAGCAATTTAAATTTTCAATTTTGGCCAATACAACTGACGCTATTTTAAAATCTGTTTGCTCTAAGCACAGTGTAGTGTTTCAATGGAAACTGCAGACAGAGATGCAATTAGTTACAGTCAGGAAAGAAAGTGAGCATAAACAAAATTGCAATGTTTAAACAGAAGCCAGCCTGGCTGAACAGATTATGTTACTCTTGTGGCAGGAGCTCACATACACTAGATAAATGTAGATTAAAAGGTAAAACTGTAGAAAATGCAACAAAGTAGGACACATGATCCAAAGGGGGCTGTTCCTCTGTGATACTATTGTATGTTCTATGCGTCCCAAGTGTTTGCCAGATCCAACCAATAAATAAATACAGTATCCAGCTGATATATAAGTTTCATCCCTGGCTAACCAAGCTCAGGCAGTTTTCTCTGCCTAAGCTTTCTAAACTATGAAGGGTTCAGCAGATCAGAAGATGAGAGAGGATAGGGTAGAAATCAGTTTTGTGTAGTGAAACAAGATAGGAGTTTCGCATGATACCTTTTACTCATTTCTATTGAACACATCCAGCAATGATTATAACAGGTGGCCACACCATATCTGTGCATTTTGCCCATTGTCTAAGACAAATGTTAATACTTCCACTTGTAAGGAAGTCTAACACTATGGGTCAGAGACACAAGATCGTCACTGATAAAAAAAGAGTAAGAAATTCTCACAAACCTTTCTGTCAGAGGATGGTTTGAAGTTGACAGTGTGGATGAATTAAAGTGATACTAAGTAGACATATGAAGTGGAAGGAATATAGCAATATGAAGTATCAATGATTGATAGAATGAGGCACATTTGGAGCACACATACCCGTAATGTGCTGGGCCAAATTAGCCTGTTCTCTATTGCAATTTTTAGGTGAAAAACAAAGGTAGCATCATCAACAGTTAGACAGAAGTTATTCAAGGAAATATATTTTAATATTTATGATTAGTTTCCCCTTGTAAGTGCTTATAATTATGCACAATTTCCTTTGTGACAGAGTTCTAAGCATAACTGAATTGCTACATCAAGAGATTAACATGACACTATTACAGCTCGGAGTGTTCCGGAGTTCAGAGTTCAATTCTGTTGCCGTTCTGTAAGGAGCTACTTTACATCATCTCTGTGGAATGCATGGGTTTTCCCCGAGTGCTCTGGTTTCCTCCTCTTCTTCGGTTGTCCATTGGAATCTGATGACAATGTCTACTCCTTTAACAGTGATATCTTTGATGACTATACAGTCCTATCCTGGACCCACAAATTCTATTGCAGGTGGGACATGTATATGTGGTAGTGGTGGTAGTAATAGCAACCATGGCTGCATTTCTCCTGGCTCTCTTCTGCTGTCTTCTGGTTGTTCCTTCCATCTCCAGAATATGAACCCCATCCCTACACAGCTGTTGCCAAGTGTTATGGTCAGCAGCAACATCCTCCAGGTCCTCAGGTCTGATCTTGCACTTCCTTAAAGCATTCTTCATTTAATCCTTATAGCACTTTTTCGGCCCTCCAGCTGAGTGTCGGCCATGATGTAGCTGGCTGTATAACACTCTGCGGGGTAGCCGCCATGGGGGTATCCTTATCACATGCCCCAGCCACTGCAACTGACGCTGGGTGATCATGCCCTCAATACTTCTGCAGTTGGACTTAAGTATTTCAGTGTGAGGCACCCACTCACGCCAGGTAATTCCCAGGATGCGCTGAAGGCAGCTTATGTGGAAGTGCTCCAAGGACTTGATGTGACGGCTGTAGGTTACCCAAGCTTCACAGCCATAAAGGAGGGTGGTGACACAGACAGCTTGGTATACAGAGACCTTTGTGGAGGGACGAAGGCTCCTGTTCTGAAAGACTTTACACTGAAGTCTCCCAAAGGCAGCTGATGCCTGTTTAATGAGGCTCTGGATGTCGAAGTCAATGCCGCTATCCTCAGGGAGAATGCTCCCCAGATATTTGAAAGATGGCATTACTGACAGCTTTTCATCACCACAGTGAAGGCAGGTAGGGTGGGTGGGACACTAGCACTCCATTGGACAGTTTCCTCCTATTGTCCAAAGACATAACAGGTAGGATAATTGGTCATTGTAAATTGTCACATGATTAGGTTAGGGTTAATTGGGGTTGTGGGGTTGCTGGGGCGGCATGGCTCGAAGGGCTTACTCTGTGCTGTATCGGTAAATAAAATAAAGAAGATGTGCTTGCAATGATTAATGTCACTTGGTCATAATGCATAAACCACGCTGCTAACTGACTGCTGCAAATGTTTGTCTCCTTATTACTTGGAGTAAATATTCTGTTTTGGGAAATGTATGATGTGATTATCGCCTGTTCGTTGGCAACAACCTCTCAAATGAAAAGAAACTATCAATTTGCATTGGCCAGTGATTCACGACTACTGACCCCATTTCCATGGTGATTTTACTGCTGTGGTCTGAGGAATGCCTATTGAATTATTCAAATACCTTTTTGCTTTGTTGAAAAATGCCATTTGAATGTGCTTTGTGCATCTGGATCTCAATTAACAGAGTTCCTTGAGGTAATTGCTGGTCTGAAAGCTTTTAATATTTGTGTAAATTTCTGTTAACAAATGCACAGGCAACCATGGTTACCACTGAACTGTTGTTACCACAGCAATACACTAATATAAAGCCCACAATGTTCACTTTTGTAAAGATTTAACTAATTTACTCTGTACATTCAATAATGAGTCTTTTCAAGCATTTATTTAGGAATTTATCCAAATTTTCATATTTCAGGGGTTCTTCCTTGGTCTTATTCCCTTTTAGCCATGAATTCCTCTTCTCCCTTCCATTTTCTTGACATAAAACATTGGTACAAGGAGGAAACTTTGACAGGTGAACAAGAAAAACTGGAGGACAGAAAGAACAAATTGCTTCCTCTCAAGAAGCACAAATCCATTATATTCAAATAATATATTTATTTTAACTTCCATTTGTAAAGGGACTGTAATTTTAACGACTACATTTTTATGACTTGCATCACTTAGGAATGATGCAAGGAAGAAGCTATCTTTACAGTATCATATACAGCAATGAGCCTATTTACCCCAGGAGGATGTCAAAATCCTTATTCATTCATTATTAGGGAAAGAAGAAAAGGAACAAATGACATAAAACATTTTGACATTTTGTGAAATGTGAACATTTTGACATTTTGTGTTGCCAAATGTATCATCTACCCAAAAAAGCCATTAACACTATGGCCAACAAAGAATGAAGAAAGGTCAAATTCTATCCTCAAAATATTAATTGAGACTATTTACTAATTGTTCAGAGTAAGGTCATTTGATATAAATATGAATTTCAGCTATAAAACTACACTTAGCTAAAGGTGTTTACTCATTAGAGAGCTTTCCCTGTGTTGTTTTTGTGATAATGGCTGCAGCCTTAGGCTATTTTGTTTTTCTATGTGCACCAGTTAAGAAAACAACATGCTGCAATCAGAGACAATTATAATCAGAAAGAATCTCACAATTTGATCTTGGTGTTTGGAAGTCTTGGAAGAGATAAGTTACTGTTGCCAGAAGAAAGATGTGGTTGAACAACAAATTCTAGTCTAGCAATTTTGGTTTAATTGGAATATCAATTTTCTTTGTGTAAATGATTCAAAGCAACAAGGCTGCTTTAACATAATTTTGTTGACATCAATGAATCATGTCATTATCCATCATAACATTAATTAGATAGATATTTTGACCATGTTGTGTAGCACCTGCCTCCCTGTGAGAAACACAGGCAACAGGTTGTCAAGCAAGCACAATCCCAATTGGTTCTTCTGGCGAAGCTCACTGGAAATCTATTGGGAATCTATTGTGCCTGTGATAGCTCTTTGAAAGAATCATCCATGTAGCTTCAGTATCCTATGCTTCTCTCTTACCTCTGTAAGTATATGCACAATTTCTTTGAGAGTATTGAGCTGGCTTGGTCCTTGCCGCCAACAAGAATAGTACAAATATTTCCCATACTTATCTGCACAGGATGTAGAAGTCCAATTTTGCTAGTCATAGGCATTGATTTTATAAATTTTAAATGCCTCTAAATTAGAAACAATTGAAAATTTTAATGTAAACTAAAGTAATGTTTACAAAGTAATTAACAAAGGTAGCTGTTGCCCAAATTGGTGCAATCAAACTTCCTTAAAATCTGAGGGGTTTTGAATCTGATAATACAGAATCTGAGGCCACAAACCAGGCACGCCCGGGATCCTCTTCAGTTTGCGTATAAGGAGAAGGTGGGAGTGGAGGATGCTATCACGTATTTGCTGCACAAATCCCTCTCTCACCTGGATGGGGTCAGTGGTGCTGTGAGGATTACATTCCTGGACTTCTCTAGTGCCTTTAACACCATCCAGCCCAAGATCTTAAGGCACAAACTAACGGAGATGGGAGTAGACTCTCACATGGTGGATTGGATAGTGGACTACTTGACAGATAGACCTCAGTATGTGCGGTTGGGAGACTGTAGGTCTGACACGGTGGTCAGCAGCACAGGAGCGCCGCAGGGGACCGTGCTCTCTCCGGTCCTGTTCACCCTGTACACATCAGACTTCCAATATAACTCGGAGTCCTGCCATATGCAGAAGTTCGCTGATGACACGGCCATAGTGGGGTGTGTCAGGAATGGACAGGAGGAAGAGTATAGGAAACTGATACAGGACTTTGTGATATGGTGCAACTCAAACTACCTGTGTCTCAATATCACCAAGACCAAGGAGATGGTGGTGGACTTTAGGAGATCTAGGCCTCATATGGAGCCAGTGATCATTAATGGAGAATGTGTGGAGCAGGTTAAGACCTACAAGTATCTGGGAGTACAGTTAGACGAGAAGCTAGACTGGACTGCCAACACAGATGCCTTGTGCAGGAAGGCACAGAGTCGACTGTACTTCCTTAGAAGGTTGGCGTCATTCAATGTTTGTAGTGAGATGCTGAAGATGTTCTATAGGTCAGTTGTGGAGAGCGCCCTCTTCTTTGTGGTGGCGTGTTGGGGAGGCAGCATTAAGAAGAGGGATGCCTCACGTCTTAATAAGCTGGTAAGGAAGGCGGGCTCTGTCGTGGGCAAAGTACTGGAGAGTATAACATCGGTAGCAGAGCGAAGGGCGCTGAGTAGGCTACGGTCAATTATGGAAAACCCTGAACATCCTCTACATAGCACCATCCAGAGACAGAGAAGCTAGTTTCAGCGACAGGTTGCTATCGATGCAATGCTCCTCAGACAGGATGAAGAGATCAATACTCCTCAATGCCATTCGGCTTTACAATTCAACCGCCAGGAGTAAGATATGTTAAAGTGCCGGGGTTAGGACTCAATGTATTTAAGTAAACTACTTAAGAACTTTTTAAAAGCTATTATTAATGCTTTTTGAGAGGGTGATTTTAGATGCATATCATATTTTTACTGAGTTAAGTATTGTATGTAATTAGTTTTGCTACAATAAGTGTATGGGACATTGGAAAAAATGTTGAATTTCCCCATGGGGATGAATAAAGTATCTATCTATCTATCTATCTATCCATCACCAGGTTAGACTTGGCATTGGATCCTAATAGTAATTCCTCAGGATTGTGCTGGCAGACATGGCCCCTTATTATTAGTCTTCCCATTCATTCCATCATGAAGGGAACTGACAGTTGTCGAAGACTTAGTTAATTTTCAGAGTCTAAACAGGCATGATTTTTCTTTGACCACCCATTTTAATTCTAATTCTCAGTCCAATTCTGATATGTCAGTCCATTGCATCCTCTATTGCTACGATGAGACAACCGTCAAGTTAGAGGAGCAAAACCTCATATTCCATTTCAGCTTCCAAACTGACAGTATAAACATTGATTTCTCTAACTTCTGGTAATTTCTCTCCCCTTCCCCTCCTCTCTTTCTCCATTCCCCATTCTGGCTTCCCTCTTACCCTTTCTCTTCTCCTAACCTGCCTATCACCTCCCTCTGGTGACCATCCTCCTCTTTCTCCCATGGTTCATTCTTGTTTCCTATCAGATTCCTTCTTCTTCAGCCATTTACCTTTTTCATCTTTCACATCTCAGCTTTTCACTTCATCCTCCTCCTTCATCCACCCAACTTCTCCCTCAGCAGGCCAGGCAGCATCTATGGAAAAGAGTAAGCAGTCAATGTTTCAGGCCAAGAGAAGGGTCCCGGCCTGAAACATTGGCTGTTTATTCTTTTCTGTAGATGCTGTCTGGCCTGCTAAGTTCCTCCAGCATTCTGTGTGTGTTGCTTGGGATTTTCAGCATCTTCAGATTTTCTCATGTATATGTAACTTTTCCCTCACCTGGTTTCACCTATCACATTCTAACATGTACTCCCATCTCCCTATTCTGGCTTCTTCCCCCTACCTTTCCAATCCTGATGAAGGGTCTCAGCCCCAAACATCGGCTTTTTATTTCTCTTCATAGATGTTACCTGACTTGCTGAGTTCCTCTAGTATTTTGTGTGTGTTGCTCAAATATCAGAATATCCCTAACAGTGAGAAACAACTAAAAGTTAGCAAAATTGAAATAAATAAGTGAAAGTTTTTCTTAAAGTTGAAAATTGAAATTACTTAAAATAATAAGGGAAGTAAAAGAATTAAACAAGCCACAAATAACTGGAGAAAACCTATCTTCTTAGTTTTCTTTCCTCACATTCACTATTCAGATCAATTCACTCAGATATCCTGCATCAGCATCCAAGAGCTGATTCTCCAGTGTAAATTATGGAGAATCCAGCTCCATTCCTAGATTTCACATGGAGATAACTGCAGAACATGTTGACAGATAAGGCGCCAACTATCAAATAAGTGAGTTTGGGACTTCCATGTTTGACTGAATTTTAAGTCCTGAACTATTTAAATGGATAAATATTGACAGTTCCAAATGGTAGAGTAGATATTTATCAGCAAAACCCAGACTGTTGTCCAGATAAGTTGTCTCTTATCGACAACAATAGAGCAGGTTCGGTGATGAGTGATGAGCCACATTCAGTGAAAAACCCAACAGGGTATGAAAATTTATCTAAGCAAGATGACAATATTAAACACAAAAATTAGGAAGTCTGCAGATGCTGGAAATCCATAGCAACACACACAAAATGCTGGAGGAATTCAGCAGGTTAGACAGCGTCTATGGAAAAGAGTAAACAGTCAACATTTTGGGTCGAGACCCTTCTTAATATTAGACTTACTTTTTAGTTTTTATTCTCTTCACGCATCCACGCCCACCAATCAACTGCAGGTCAACTTCTTAAAATAGGTTATTGCCTGATTTGCTGTGCGTTTCTAATGTTTTATTAAATAAAAGGGTGATGGATGACTTAAAAGGTGTATAGCTTAATACTGAAAAGAAAAGCATGCAAAATAGAGAGAATTAGCAGATACTAATGGCTGGAAAAGATACAAAGAACAATGAAGAGTGACAAATCAAATGTAAATAGTGGCAGGAAAGCTGTTTCCACTGGTAGGTGAGAGTAGAACTAGGGTCTTAGCCTCAAGATTCGGGGAGAGTAGATTTAGGACTGAGATGAGGAGGAACTGCTTTTTCCAGAGTGGTGAATCTGTGGAATTCTCTGCTCAATGAAGCAGTGGAGGCTACTTCAGTAAATATATTTAAGACAAGGTTGGATAGATTTTTGCATAGTAGAGGAATTAAAGGTTATGGGGAAAAGTCAGGTAGATGGAGATGAGTCCATGGCCAGATCAGCCATGATCTTATTGAATGGCAGAGCAGGCTCGATGGACCAGATGGCCGACTCCTGCATCTATTTCTTATATTCTTTATAAATAAAAGAATTACCAAGAGAAATGAGGGACTCTCAAAAACTGAAAAAATATATACTGGAATAAAATTAAAAATTACTGAAGTACTTATATTACCCCCTCTGAAAAATCAGGCCTTTGTCTCCTTGACAGTCACAGACTGCATTTCCTCAATAGATGTTTCCTCCACAGTTTCCTGCCTTGTGGCACCCTACTCCTGCAAAGCTCACTTCAAGGTTCACATGCGACCATTTCCTTTGTTTCAGCTTTCCCTTGCCCTACCAAACATTTCATCCTACTTTGACTCTATCCTTTCCCCTCCCACTTATGTAGATCTATAACATCTCTGATGCCCCCTAAGAAATCAACTGTTTCTAATTCCTTGATTCTAATCGGCCCTCCACTTCTGCCTTCTTTAGAGGTCCAACCTGTTCCCCTTGGTTTTCAGGCTGAAATTTGAACAACTTCCCCATTCTCTACCAGTATAATGTTGAAAATGCAAATAAGAACAAAACTGTAGTTGTTGAGTGTTCTGCGTGAATATTTTTTAAGATATAGTTCAAGGATGGCATGCTAAATATCCTGAGCAATCTAATAATAAATCAGGGCATCTTACTTTGGAAACAATTCCATTGGACTGGAAAATTGTGTATGATATTGCCACTTTTTAAAAATCAGGCAATTAGTACTGCCATTAGGTATAGACTAACGGAGTAACTGATCATCAACAAAGCTTACAATTGATCAGAGAAAGCCAGCATGGATTGGGTTGAGTTATCCATACTTAAGAACATTCCTGAATTAATGTGCGATCACTGGAGATTTCATGAAGACATTAAAAAGTAAATGGAAAGTAGAAAATTGTTTTACAGATCCATCAACAAAAGGAAGGTTGTAGTGGGAATAAGTCCAATGGTTATTAGATCAGTTTCTTATTTCTCAGGAGGATGTAATATAGGACTATCACATGTACAATGAAATGAATGCATTTAAATAAACTAATCAAATGTAAAAAAACAGAAAACCCCAGACAAGAATCACCTGAACTAACAAAAGAACAGTCAATGCAACAATTATCATCAACAGCGCCATCTTTGTCCAATGTTCTTGGCAGGAAAATGGGGTATTCATCAGCATTCAATTAATGCCTAATTTTTAGCTTGGTCCAGTTGTGATATATTATTATACAAATTTCATTATCCAAATTATATAAACTCTGTACTCTGAATAATTATCAGCTATGGCTGGAGATGTACACGTAAAATCTAATTAAATGAGATCTCTCAATTAATATGAGAAATAATACAATACATTATCACTGCTATTTCAGAAGACATAATAATAAATCCAGTCATCTCACTTTCCTTTCTTTTGAAATCTATGAATTTCAATTTGGAATGGAAAATTGTGATTTTGAAGTCCAATGGTTCCAATGTTTGGATAAATAGCTAACAGAATTGTTGTGTCTGTGCACAACTACATATCAATTAAATAAAAGCATGCACATGGGAGATGGCTTTAACTGGTGTATTCATAGTTAAGAGGGAGAACAAGAGAGAAAACAAGAACAATGTACAGACTCCTCAATCTCCATTTGCAGATAGTCTTGTGACTAGTCAATCTTTGAAAACCTCTTCCCGTCTGCCAAAGATGCAAAATTGTCTTGTATTCATTACAGGGGATACTGCACATTATGCAGCACCAGGTTGATGCTCACTTTAAAATCCCCACAAATGCGAATGGCTCCAGCCTTCCCTTTCTTGATCACCGGGACAATGGGCATGACCCAATTGTTCCACTCAACCTTGGAGAGAATTCCAGACTCCTCCAAGTTCTGCAGTTCAGCATCCACTTCAGGGCATAGTACGTAAGGCATTGGATGCCCTTTATGGAATCTTGCTGTTTCATCCAGTTCAATTCTGTCCTTCATCCCTTGTGTTTACCAATCCCCTTCTCAAACACCTTCTCACTAGTATTAAGCAGCTGTGACAGTCTCTGGTTAGTGCCACCATTTGAGCTGCTGTTTCCTGTTAATGTCACTCAGAGAGTTTTAATTGAGTGTCAGTTTAGTTGGATTTTTCTCAACTATTCACATCCGAAAAGTACTGGCCCTCTACTTTTCAACAGATAAAGCTCTGACTGTTGTGTTTGGCCTCTATATGTCACATCTATTTTCAGTTTGCCTTTGGGCGACACTTTTTTGCCTGTCTAAATCTTTAGCATCACTGAGGTCTTCTCTAATGGTACCTTAGAAACCAATCTGCTGTAGCCAGCCTCTAGAATTATGGACAAAGCTGACCCTGTATCCAGCACCACATCTATAGCGATCCAGATGATTTTGTGATCTGCTTCAGTTATACTATCCAGTTTTAGGCCTGACAGTTCACATTTTTCAGACTGTATGTTGATTGATTCTGTTTTACATTTGGCAGCTTTATGCATTTGCTTAATTTTGTGTTTGAGACTTTTCACTCGGTTATGCTTTTTGTCTCCCTTGCACATTCTCTCTCTGTGACCTTGTCTGTGACTCTTTCTACAGACTTTTTCTTTGAACCAACAGTCTTATACATCATGGGAGGATTTGCCACATCAATAACATATTTGGCTTTTTGCACCATTCAGGGACATTTTGTGCATTTCATATTCTAACCTCCTTTTATGTAGTTCAGCTGCATCCTTTGGTGCAGTTTCTAACGATATTGCAATGGTCAATGCCCGTTCTGTAAGGTCTCTTTCAGATAATTGTCCAGTAGGCAGCGCGGCACACAGCAGCAGCAGTCTTTTGGATCTGGTGCTACTTTAATTTAATTTTTTAAATTTAATTTTAAGGCACAATTAGGGTTTAGGGCAATGGATAACAGAGTGACTATCTACTATCACCAGATACTGCTACAATACAGAGATCGCCAAAAACAAACCTTCATGAAAATCTGCTGGTTAGATTGCGCGAACCTCGGCTTGCTGAGGGAACTGAGCCTGCAGTCCTCGGAGTTGCCTGATGCCGGTGGCTGGAGTTGGGGACGTCGTAAGCGGTGTGTGAGGAAGCAGAAGTGAGGCGAACGGGCAGGAGTCAATGCCAGGAAAAAGTAAGCCCTAGCCGGCCGGCTCTCCTGTCCATTATGCTCTCCAATGGACATGGAATTGGACTACATCTGTGACAATGAAATACTCGGCGGGAGTACAGAAATGGACAGAATCACGGATGCCCCCATTCAGCTGTTTATCTATGTAACAGACTTTCCCCCAAGCCATCGGACTACCAACCTACTGCTTTCTGCTGTGCCTATTGTCTTGTTTATTATTTATTGTAATGCCTGCACTGTTCTGTGTACTTTATGCAGTCCTGGGTAGGTCTGTGGTCTAGTGCAGTTTTTGTGTTGGTTTACATAGTTCAGTGTAGTTTCTGTATTGTTCATGTAGCACCATGGTCCTGAAAAACGTTGTCTAATTTTTACTGTGTACTGTACCAGCAGTTATGGTCGAAATGACAATAAAAGGTGACTTGACTTGATTTGACTTGACTTTTGAGTGCTTTAACCATGCATGCTACATACAAACCTGCCCTTTAATGCATCAGAATGTCTATTTCTAAAGTCAAAGTACAGGGAAAGTTGTGCCTACAACAGATCAATATGTAATGCTAAGGCAGGGGGTGGGAGGTCATTGCTCTAAAAGAAATAGACCCATACATTACAAGAATAAGGATCCTTGATTAACCACGTGCTCAAAAAATTATTTTGAATTAAAAAACTTATTGCCATACAAATTAACATGTTGTTGCTTCAGAACAAAGAAAACTAAAATGGAGGGTGAAAGATGAGGGGTGATGTTGTGGAAAAGAGGAATGTAATATTTTGCTCAGTTTGAAGCGAGGAGTAAAATAATCAATCAGATTGCAGATTCGGTTAACACAGGGAAATTAAAACCTGAATTTCACTGCACTGAACTATTTAAATTGTGTATTGTTTGCTTTACAGAAATAGAACCATCTTTTTTTTCAATATGGAAAAGCTCATTCCGAAGCTATCTTCAATTAACTCGTATATGATGACCAACCAGCTACAATATGGTTTATTACCATGGCAATGCACTCATGTTGTTAACAGTGGGGTCAATAATAAAACAGAAAATGTTGAAAATACTCAACAAGTCAGCCAGGCATCATCTGTAGAGAGAGAGAAAGACAGTCAACCTTACATATTAAAGACTCCTCATTGGCACTGGGATAAAAAGATAAATCTAGTTAAAAATTACAGATATTGTGGAATAGGGTTGGACAGGACAAGTAGCTCTGATAGGGTACGTCCTGGGTTGCCCATGGGATAAGCTCTTATGGAGTCATCCAGCTGCTAGATTAATGAAGACAATTAGATAGGGAGAACAGAAACAGATGAATGCAGAAGCTACAAAAATTTGTGCTATAAGAAATACCCAGCTGGTCAATCAGTAGAACTGGTGAGAGAAAAAACTAAGGATAGTTGGCTTGAAGCAGAATTAGCTAGTTCAGATATACAGTAAATGGAGAAAGCAAATTACCTGATGTTGTGGAAGAAATAACATTGCTTAATATCTTGCCGCTTACGAAATCTGCCAAAACATAGAGGACAAGGTGAATGTGCTTGATGGTAAAATTTACTTTGTCCTTTACCATGTTCAGGAAAATTTGGCCTAACATTATGCCAGATTGTTTATCAATCTATCATTTTTTATGGCATATAAATGTAAGAACACTGATTCACTAAAGGAAAGAACCAACTATCACTTAATGAATAGGTTCCATTTGCAAATGGAAACTATTCTTCACCAAAGATAAAGCGGGTAAAACGACCTATATAAGCTGAACAGATCTTTGCTGAATTAACATTTATAAAAGGAATTATTTATTTACTATTTTTATGAAATTAACCAATTAAAATTTCATGTCCAATGGTGTTTGAATAATATGTCCAAGTTTTTATGGGTAAATTGACTTAGAGGTACAAATAAAGTTGTTTATTATTTACTTCAATGCAATATTATCCTGAGGCCCCATGTGCCACCTAGGCAATAAGGGTTCAGACGATGAATATTATCCTCTTCAAAGTTGTATTTGAAATCTAGTGTTACATTTGTGAACCAATCCATTCTGATAGAAAACAGATAAAGTAAATATTATAATAAGTACTTCTAACACAATGTAACGCTATCCGGAATTAATAACACATGAGGCCATTTCACACACTTGTCTCAGTAAGTGCTGATACTTTGTCACAAAATAATATTCTGCACAACTGAGTTTCTTTCATACAAGTTCAGCAAAATAGCTAGTTACAAGAGCAATGTATAAATTGAAATGAGAAAGTATACTGCTTCTTATTTGAGTTTTTCATTGATTCAATTGTATGTAAACTAAAGGGTGCCACAGTAATGGAGTAGTTAGCATGACACTTTGCAACTCGAGGCATCGGAGTTTGGAGTTCAATTCCAGCGTTTTCTGTAAGAAAGCTTGTACGTTCTTCCTGGTCAGTGGTGCACCAGTTCCCTCTTACAATCCAAAGATGTACCAGGTTAGTAGTTTAATTGGTTATTGTAAATTGTCCTGTGATTAGGCTAAGGTTTAATAGGTAGGAGGCTGGGGAGCACAGCTCAGTGGGCTGGAAGAGCCTGTTCCACACTGTATCTTTAAGTAAATAAATTAATATATACATACAACCTCATTTGTATCTATAAGTTAATTTACATATAAAAGAATATTTTCATGTGAAGAAATGTTTGCTCCTTAAAATGATAGGCATCAGTTTTCTCAGACGCAAACATCTTCGTTTCCTCTGTCCGTTTACATATGCTTAGGACCACAAGACATAGGAGCAGAATTAGACCATTTGGCCTGTTGAGTCTGTTTCACCATTCAGCTGCATCCTTTGGTGCAGTTTCTAACGATATTGCAATGGTCAATGCTCGTTCTGTTAGGACTCTTTCAGATAATTGCCTCTTTTGAGTGCTTTAACCATGCATGCTACATACAAACCTGCCCTTTAATGCATCAGAACGTCCATTTCTAAAGTCACAGCACTGGGAAAGTTGTGCAGACAACAGAACAAAATGTAGTGCTAAGTGAGGGGGGAGGTCATTGCTCTAAAAGAAATAGATCCATACATTACAAGAATAAGGATCTTTTTTTCTGCTCCTCAACCCCATTCTCCAGCCTTCTTCCTGTAAACTTTGATGTCCAATCAAGAACCTATCAATCTCTGCCTTAAATACACCCAACAAATGGCCTCCACAGCTGCATGTGGTAACAAATTCCACAAATTCACCACCCTCTGGCTAAAAAAAATTCTCTGCATCTCTGTATTAAATGGACATCCCTCTATCCTGAGGCTGTGTCCTCTTGTCCTAGACTCCCCACTATGGGAGGCATCCTTTCCACATCTACTCTGTCTAGGCTTTTCAACATTTGAAAGGTTTCAATGAGATCCTCCCTCATCCTTCCAAATTCTAGCAAGGACAGACCCAGAGCCATCAAACATTCCTCTTTCATTCCTGGAATCACCCTTGTGAACTATGTCTGGATCCTCTCCAATGCCGGCACATCCTTTCTTAGATGTGGAGCCCAAAGCTGTTTGCAATACTCAAGGCCTCACCAGTGCCTTATAAAGCCTTAGCATCACATCTCTGCTCTTGTTTACAAGACCTCTGTACTTGGTAAAATGAAAATGAATAAAATTATTCTTTTTTAGGATTTCTCTATTTTATATCAAAGGGTCACATATTTTAATAAAATATGAAGTTCAGGGTTTTATTAAGTAGCCCTTTTCAAGAAGTTTATTCTGAAAATATGTATTTAGAAATATATTTGTGGATGAACAAAGAGGTTGCTATTTTTTGACATCTGATTAATTATATTTGATACTTGCAGAGATCAACCACAACCCTTTATTATTTTCAGCAATACTCCCGTGACTGGATATGTAGAATATACTAAATTGCAAAGTTGAGATATTCTAATGATTATTACCAGAAAAGCTTATCTCAACTTCAGTCAGCCATTGTATCTGGAAGGAATACAGTATTAATAATGAGAAAATAAATAATCTTTGCACAGCGGTTAGCAAAAATAATGTAGCACAACCCAAATTATTTAGAATTTCAAGTTAAAAAATAACCTCTACTCTGGCTTCCAGCTAGGTACAGGGATTGATTTTAACCAATGTTTCTATGAGTTTGTCATCAAAATATCTGTTAAAATCGATACCTGAACCCGGCTGGAATCATGAAAAGAGTTTATTCTTTATATATGCTGGAAACACACTAGATCCTTCTTTTAAAAAAAATCAAGATCCAAAAAAAATTTAAAACACAGTGGACAGGACAATGGTCTTAGAGGGCAAAATAGTGGGGCAATGGCTTGAGCTGTGCTCTTACCTCTCCAATGACACAGACTCGGTCCTGAAGTTGGGTGCTGTGTGGTATTTGCATACTTTCCTGTGACAGGTTTTCTCTAAGCACACTGGTTTCCTTGCACTTCTCAAGGGCATGCTGGTTGATGGGTTAATTGGCTGCTGTAAATTACTGCTGGTGTAACTGGGTGGTACAGTGAACCAATGGCAGTTATTGGGCATGTGAAAGTAAACAGATTACAAAACAACACAAATATTAAAATATGATTGCTGCCCAAAGTGGAAGAGACTTTACAGACTTGATGGATCAGATAGCCTCCTTCCATGTTGTAGGGAAATTTGAAAGAAGGTGTTCAATGAGTTTGAGAAAATTTTATAGAATCTCTTTGAATCACAGATGTTCATCATAGAACCACAAAACCTGAAAAAATAAAACGTTTTCTGTTCAAGAATATTTTTGCCAAAACACAGCTTATTCTGTTGTATTGGGAATCATAAAACAGAATAATTTATTCTGACAAATACTTGCATGTAAAAGAAAGCAAAACAAAGACCTTTCATTGCGGTCTACCACTAACTACTCTGGAACGGTATGCATTATATCTGATGTTAACATTGGCCTATGAATTTCTGTGCCACGAAAAATGTGCTAATTTTGTGTGAAGCCACCCAGCAGCCAGGTTCTATTGCACAGACCTCAATTTCCATGCATTACAAGACTGCAGTTTACAGTGGTCATTTATGCAGTAAATATGCTACTGCAGAGCTGGCGGAAGATGTGTGGTAAATTGTGGGTGGGAGGAGGAGGAATGATGAAGACGATAAAGTTGTCTGTAGGTGAGCTGGGAAACAAGATGGTGCTGGCCTGGAGCAGGGTTGGGACATTGTATGATGGCACAGACTCAACAAAAAGGGCATCAAGGGTTGGGAATAGGTAAAATAGCAAGGTATCAAATCAGAATGCAGGGGAAAGGGAGTAGAAAGGATCTGCAGCAAGGCATTCAAGCATAAATCCAAAAGAAATTGGTGGGAAGGTCTGGGAATGAACAGCATGGAATATATTTAAAGGATAACCGACTGGCAACGCACAAATGCTTTAGATTCTATGGTAATGAAATAGTTATTAAATGCTTGTCAGTGTTGTGTACTTTTTGTGGACCCTGACAGTATGAAAGGTTTTTTTAATCAACTATGGTGTTTGCATACCATTTGCTGTTGCCATGTGCATCCAGTGGCCACAAATACATACTTGAAATTGTGCTGCATGCATCTATGAGCTTTGTGTAAAATTCATTGCATTAGTGAATAAAAACACCATTTTCTATCTCATCCATTTTTGCCCTTTCTTTTTCTGATATTTTAAGATAATTAATGTACAAATCATTGAAACAACAGAATAGCATTTCTAGGACTTACAGCCAGTATTTACTTCCAAGTGTGGTTGGAAGGTGAATGGTTTGGAAGGGACCCTCAGGAACTACTGAATCACCAAATCACTAACATTTGGCCTGCTGGAGAAATGGATTCCTTGCTACGTATTAGGAGTTTAATCTTTGCACCTGCGCATTGGCAGGCAGCCTCTTTTCATGGTCGGAGCTTTGTCAACAGCTTTCAGCAACCTGGATTGCTGAATGGCAAGAGGCTTCTAATTGATAGAGATACCTGGGAGTTATTTTGACTCTGGATATCTGGTAAACGGGAACAAAAAAGTTAGGGGAATGATATCAATGAGGAAGGAGTACAGTTCTGGGGTGAAGTATATAGAGGATATAAAGTGCACGGCAAGATTTTTTTCAACTATACCTTCCTCCTATGTGCAAGCAGAATAAACAGTGGCATTTCCTCATTTTAGGGTGGATGATGGATTTAGGGTAGAGATGACTTCACTCACATGACAATGATTGATGAATGGCACAGAGTTAGGCAAAGTTACATGACCAATAGAAGAGACTTACTGTTTACATAAAGGCACATTTAGATCACTCCAGGAACTGCAGGTAAACCGGCAAGGGGTGTATTTAAAAAGTAAACACATTCAACACACACTATAAACATTTGGTACCTCCCTCACTTTGGCTTTGTGGGGATTATATTATAAATTGACAGTCCCTTTCTGCAATGGTGTGATTTCTGAATCTAGAGCAAAGATTTCTATGCCCTGGCAGTAAGACAAAAATTAATTTTAAAATTTATTGAGAAACTCATAAAACAACTTAATTAGAATTCTCTTTATTAGCTCACATTTTCACAGATCTTCTTTCTCTGTTTCATATTCACCATGAATCTAGTCTGAATCCAATCTTAAAACATAAGCTAGTTAAAGTTCCTAAAAACACACTGAACTAAATTTGCATATGCATCACTCCTGATGGTGCATCAGAAGACATTCCATCACCAAAATTTCTCTCTTCACCATTCATCTCTTTCATGTTTTCAGGCTCTTTGACCAAGTTTTCTGCTAAGTGTCTCAATGCCCACTCTTTCTCTTATCTGATTGCCAGCATAATAATGTGTTGTGTAAAGAACCACACCTAACAAACCAACCAGCATTTTTAAATCAGGCATTTGGTTTTAACTAAAGAGGTAGGGGATCAGTCAAGGTTTCCTACTAAACAGATAGTGAAATAGTAATTGTACAAAATTATTACGTATGCAAAACATGTGTCTGGTCTGAAATCTTCTTTCGTACTCTTGTAGAACAGAAATCTCACTCATTCCCTATAACCATGCTAAAAGAAGTAACTCTTTTAATATTACAGTGCTTAGATTGATCAAGAACAAAGTAATCAACCAGGATTGTTTTATGTAGTGAAAGAAAGAAGTAAATCACCCAGATTACTTCAAATTAGTAAATTCAAAGGACTAGTGTAATGAGGCCTATTTAGAGTACGGAAAATTAATCAAAGGAAGTTAACAACCATGTTGTAAGATAGCTATCATTCAAAATTAGAAATAGAATTGAGAGAGGGATAAAATTATATTGATGTAGGATTAATACAAATAGTTTGGTATGGATTCAGTTGGCAAAAGGGCCTGTTTCCATGTTGCCTGACACTTTGACTCCATTAAAAGAGTGGCCAAAAAAGAATGGATTGTGAACCTAATAAATTGCTTAAAGATTTTGCCAAAATACATTTTTTCTTAGGTTTCCAACTGTGTCAGCCACTTTATGAGATGGCAGTAAAGTATATAATTGTGGCCTCTTATGTGTTCACACTTCTCCTGTCGTGCCAATGAGGCAAAATGTGATGGAGTTTGCTTTCTAAATCTCTATATTTTTCCACTATATACCCTTAAAACGTTCCTTCATAACCCTTTTCTTTGACCATGATAAAGTACAAGGTGGCATTCAGTATTGTGAAGCAGAGGATGGCTTTGAAACAAGTTTGATCTAAAAGAGAATGTATTGAGAAAAAAAAATGCTGTGATCAGTTTTCAAAGTAAATTGAGCAAAAGGTTTTTATTTCTAAATACATATTTTCACTGTTTACAATATTTCACCTTTTATCAGTACATAAGTAATACCAAAACTTTGATCCAGAATAAAATCAATCTCTCTCATTACCAGGTGTTGAATCTCCAGTTGTCTAGTTCATTCTTTCCATTGTGACATGTAATCTTGTAATCAACTTAGGCAGAAATCCTATTCCATGTTAGCTTGTAACATTGGACTGGTAATAAAAAGCTAAAAAAAAAAGGTACATTTAATGGATCAGTTAAAACAATGTTAGATATTCAGAACTGCCTTAAATTTACCAGATTTACTGCTTTAAATTTACTTCCATAAGTGGGATTGAGCATATTATTTTTCTAAGACTTAATTTGCACATCTGAATTCTAATGTTATAGATGCAAAAAAATTATGTTTTGTGACCAGTGTTCATGCTTTTGTGGACTTTGGCTCCTTAATCACTTTGAAATCTAACCAAACACAGTAAGATAAGACTTGATGTAATTGTAAAGCTGTTTGCACATTATACGTTCATAAACACCAAGAGATTCTGCAGATGATGGAAATCTTGAACAATATACACAAAATGGTAGAGCAACCCAGAAAGTCAGGCAGCACCTATGGAGGGGGAATAAACAGTCAATGATTTTGACTAAGATCCTTCATCAGGAGCCCTGAGGAACAGTGTCAGCATAAAATTCTGATAGTTGATTCCCCTCCCTCTAGTTCCTCCAGACTTTAGTGTATGCCGTACATTATATGGTTATGTAATACAAAACCAAGAGCATTCAATACTTTTTCAACCTACACGTGCTTTAACTTAAGGAAGATAGTTTTTTAAAACTATCACTGACTGTCCTTGAGAAGGTCATGATGATTGGTTGCAGTCCCTGTAATGAAAGTATTCCCAAACAGATTTTGGATACGGAGTTCTGGTATTTAGATCCAATGATGATGACAGAACCACAATCTATTTCCAAGTCCAGATAGGGTGTGTCTTCAGTGGGAGGTCTTTGTTCTTGTGGCTCTGTCAGTTTCCATCCAGGAGTTGGAGGTTTAGGAAATGTTCTTAAAAAAACCGTTGCAGGTTGTTGCAGATATCTTTCGTGGGTATATATACTGTAGCCATAGTGTACATAAAATGTTTAGCATGTAGGAGGGGGGTATTCCCGCAGATAAACATCCGATTTTGTGAACATGGCTAGCCTTAATTCAGCATTACTGTCAGTCTGCACATATACATTGGATTCCCAGGTACGCTGGTAATGTTAAAATAGTACCAATGATTCATGCAAAGACACTCAATTCCTGAATAACATTGGAAGCGAATTGGTACCAATGAAGTCGCAATCTCCCGTGGCTTAAAGTTCATTATTTTAAAATCCGTTCATAGAGGACCAAAAATCAACATTATGAGAAGATAATCAAAGGGAAACATCAGAGAGATTTAGAGACAATGTGAAAAATGGTGATCAAATTACATTCATGTGAAATACAAAGCTGATTCTAAATATCTGTGTGAATTGGTGAATATCTGGGAATGAAAAAATGGTATGCTCCATTGATGATGGGCAGGTCTGAGCAGGTCATATCACGGCTTTAATCCACTGCTGTTTCTCATCCATAATGACTAATGAGTGCGGGTGACTGACACCAAAGTGGGAATGAAGATTAAAAACACTAGCCTAGATTTCACTCATTTTAAAATTAATTTTCAAGACATCAGAGATATTAAATATCTTTCTTATGAGAAGATAGTGGGGAATGGCCTCTTTGCAGACACATTGTTAGCTGAGATGAAGGCACTCCCATAGAGTTAAGGAGTTTCAGGATTTCATGTCAGTGATGATGAAGGAAATCCAATATCATTTCAAATCAAAGACATAAGAGGCTGCAAATGCTGGAGTATGGAGAAACAATCTGTTGTAGGAACTCAGTTGGCCTGGCAGTATCTAGGAAGAAAGGAATTGTTGATGTTTCAAGTTGAAACCTTGTGAGATTGGGGGAGGAGATGGACATTATAATGAGGAGGGGAATGGTGAGACAGGAATGGGTGTCACTTGAGAGAGGGTGTTGCCAATGGAAGCATGCGCTTGATACCCATTCCACTATTAGGAGGTAGGGTTTTGGGTTTACGAAGTCTTGACCAGTTGTCAACAGTGCATTTTGTAAATAATACACTCCATCTACGGTACGGGGTGTGTTAAAGGAGCTGGTTACTGTGGCAGATTACCAAATCATTTCAATTTGCAGCTCTGTGCAAGTTTCCTAATTCCCAACAGCAATCACACTTCAAAACTACTCCTCTTACAGTAACCTGTCCGGGGACGCAAGCGACCGGAAAGGTGCAAAAGAAACAAGTGCAAACATTTCCGAGAGCCTCTTGCCACTGCCAAAATCGTGTTCACCTTGTCCTAATAGGCCCTCTAAAGTTAACAAATCGCTCCTGGAGGTTACTTTTAAGCAGATGGTGAACAAGGAAGTTGTCGTCGGTAAGTGCGATTTGAATGGAAACGTCACCCTTCCCCCAACTGTCACCGGCCATTTGCTTCGGCGCGCGCGGCGCGAGGTGCGCGTAGCGTGTTGTCGTCATGCTCCCGCCGGAGGAGCTCCGCATGCAAATCAGGCGTCGTTGCCCGGATGTGCGGCGGCTTTGCGCCCCTCTCTTCCCCTCCTCCGTTCTTGCGGATTCACACGGCGGAATTGGAGAAGGGCTGGCAGCGGAGGTAGTCGGACAGCGGGGCTCATCGGCTGGGGCTTCCACCCAGAAACTGCGGGCTCGGCTCTCTGGTTTTGGCAGGGGTGGGCGGGCATAATAATCACTAGTCACAGGCAGCGCCGAGACAGAGAAGGAAGAAGAAGCGGACGGGGGAAAATATAAAAAAGAAGCGGCGCAAGACGGCTGTTGATCGAAATATCTGGAAGATTAACCTTCGTCAGCCAGGATGGTAAGCGATTGGGAGGCTTCGTTTTCAAATTAGATAATGAAGATCGCTTTCTTGATGACTCGTAGTCATGTTTTTCTCCACTGCTGCGTGTTGGTGTGTTGTTTTGGCGTGTTATTTGGCAAACTGCGGTGTATTTAAAAAGCCGAGCGGCCATCATGATGGCACCGCCGCAGTGTGGGCTCGGCCTCCTGCAGGCGCAGTCCTCTCCCGCCTTACGCTGCCTTGTTCCCCCCTCTCCTGTCATTTTTATCATTAGATTGGATATCCTTACAATTAAGTGCCTCTTCACGCAGCACCCTCCCCACTTCCTTGAATGCTGCGTCCGGGATCACCCTTCCCGATTGCTGTTAGCAGGTTTTACATGGGCTCGCCGAACCACTAGTGGAACTCGGCTTTTCTTTGGGAAAAAAATCACGTTTGTGTGCGGAATAAGAGTTTTTAAACCATCCTGACGGCTGTTCAGGAGCAGCGAACTTCCCATAACAGAGGTATTGATGATCAAAATCCTCCACTTTACAAATTTGTTTCCTCCACTTTACAAATAAACTTGCCCCGTTAATAATAAACCTAATTGGTCAAAGGGGTTGCTATTTGCAATTCTGGCTCTTTTGGATAATAAATTGGCTTTTGTATTAAATGAAATAGTACTAAATATTAATGCATACCTATCTGCATTAACCAAAGCTGTTTAAAATGGAGGGGCCCGTTGATTGGTTACAATTTTAATAAACAAATATATAATGTTTTCTACTACAGAGATTTAACAAGTTGTTGAAGTGGTGTCTGAAGTTTTTGTTTAAATAGGCCAATATTAAAGTTAAAATCAGTCAACTTATTTGCAGATGCTTTTATTAAAGTGAAAATTCTGCAGCTGTTGTAATCAGAAAATTTTGCATTCAGTATTGGAGTATTTGCAGAATGTTGATATTTGAGGTAACCTTTTAGTGTTTTCTAACATTTTATAATGTATCATTATAGGGCATGCAACGTTTTGCATTTCCAGTATCCCTTAATAATTTGTTATAGATTAGAACTTTAAGGAATAATCTTATTTAACTGTTCAGAATTTTGTCTTTCAAATATGAATTTTTAAATATAGTATTTATAGTGAAATAAGTTAAAGTAATTTGAATGGATCTTCTAAAAAAAGTTAAAATGGTTTAAATGATTTTCTTTATTTGATTCATTGATAAGCCTCTAACTTAAGACTACTCTTAACGTTTGAAAGGGTTGTTTTGCTGAACTAAATAACTCAATGAGTTATTGTAAATTTAATACTTTCAGAAATTTGAAGTATGATGATTTATCTGTAAACTGGATTCTGTGTGAAAAATATATCTGAAAGTTAAATCAGTTTCTTTGGGGAGGGTGAACATTATTTGTGTGGGTATTTAAATTGAATTCTCTGTACTCTTTGATTATGTGAGAATCTCAGGAGATGTTCATTCCTGAGAGTGTGTTATTTCTATGTGCACCTGATGATGTAAAACGTATCTTAGAATGTTTACTTCAAATTAGAATGAGAAGTTTTTCTGGGTGGATGGACAATATGAGCTGATTGACTTTACCCATTCCTATATACTTGTGGCCTCCCTGTTACGTTTTCTCTAATGCTCAGGGAAGTTTACTATAGCACACGGATGCTGGTTAAAATCAGGAGTTTGATTGGTATTGAGTTGCGATTGGACATTGAACTTTGGTCACTTCATTTGGAAGTACGGTGGATTTGGGTTAACCAGGGCCACTGCTTATTTGGGACAACTCTTAAAGAACAAAAACCAAATTGAGACATTAGTCAGGATTCCCTTAATTTATTTGGAACACTATGCCACTTAATTAGGGCAAGTGACAATTGCTGAACACTTTCTAATTAGTGTCAATTGTGTTCATGTCATGTGGTCGTTAGACACTACACCATGTTTAGAGCAGTTTTAAAATATTTTTACTTGCGTTCAAAAACCAGTGATTCTTGTCACTGATAATTGATGAGTAATAAACAGTAAGGCAATTTAGAACTGTTTTGCTCACTGCGGTTTCAAGCATCCAGGCTTGGAGATGCCAGAAATGGCAAGGAGTGAAAAATAAAGCTTTTCACTGTTTCAACAAGTGAAGAATTTGAAGATATCAATCTTGAATGTTACAATTAAAATGAAGATTGGAGGGTGCAATCGTCAAAAGCACCATTTAAAGACTCTACTATCTGCACTAGGTATCTGTGCTGATTCTGTCCATTTACATCAGTCAAAAGAACTTGTCAGTGTACACTGAATTCCTCTGATAACAGGAACTAATACAGTTTATTTTTGGTAGTGTTTTAATTTATGATGTATTTCATTTAAATACATAATTTTTACTCAGTTAAACAGTAGCTTGTCTTTTTTAATACCTTTTAAACTGTTTCCATGAAATATTGGCTAATTGGACAGCTGCTTAATTGTGCCAAAATGTACTGGTCCCAGTGTGTTCCACTATATTGGTCAACTAAACAAGTGTAGTTTAAATGATTCACATTATTCCTGTCAGTTGTAGTTTTAATAAATTGAGTTTCTTTGCAGTGTCCTTTAATATATTTTCTGCAGCTCCTTATTGACTTCCAGGGTTCTGATCAAGTTTTTGTTTATCGCTTTGAATATGCATGCAACTTCTGTTAGTCTGATTATGCCTCTAAAAATATGGATCATTTTCTATTTTAAGTGACTGCAAGTTGTTGAGGCCATCAAACTAAAATACTTCACTCTTGTATAGTGCTAAAATGAAAGGCAATTTTATTAATTTTGACATGATTGTGGTATGTACTGACTTCATTTCCATATTTAGTAAGGACAGTAAAACTAGACTTTCTGAAAAATAATATATGCTTGTATCTTATGTATACATTGTCTGAGCTCTCTAGGATAAATTGCTGAATTTATAAAACTGACAAAGAAAAATAACCTGCATCTGTTTTGAAAATCTACAATTCTTCTGTCGCTGTTAGGTTAATTTGGTTAAGCAGCTGAATCCACTTCAGGGGACTTTTATTATTGTTCTTTTCTTGACCACAGTTCAAAAATGATTAGCAGTCACTTTTAAAAAATAAATAAATTAATGTACTTTAATGCAGGGGAATTTTGTACATGGCAAGGTTCCATGAGCAATAATTGAATTTATGGTATATCTGTTTTACTGAGGTGGAGGCTAAATATTAAACTGGGCAAGTATTGGTCCCATCCAATTTGAAAATGTGAACAGTTGGGATGGTTTGTGGAGACCTAAAGGGAAAGACAAGGATCTTTAATATCCCATCACATTACAGTCCATCTAGCCTTTTCCCCTGATTTAAGCCTTGGTGGAGAATTAAAATCCACAAATTCAATAAGTGCTACAGGAAATCACTGTTAATATCCAAAGAGAGAATAGGTAAATGAAATGTGGGTGTCAAAAAAAAACTCCATGAGTATTATCAAAGGGAATCAATTTCTTTAGATTGAATTTTTACATTGGAATCCCATTTCATTTCTTTGTTGAATTTGCAATCCAGTAGTTAAAGGATTATTTTATAGTTAAAGGAGTAAAGTCGTTAAAGGACTATTTCCATTGGCATTAATATTTAAATCATGAATATCATGGGATTTGAGAAAGCGGATATGGTGAAATCTGATTTTTATTGCTGAAGCCTTTTCTCCAAAATCTTTGCAACTAGTACAAGTCCTCCACAAGGCTACTGTTCTTGTGAACATTTCACAGATCAAATACAGCTGCTAATCCATTTTCGGCATGAACCCCAGCAACAGCCAATAAATCCATACTGGTGTTTGTCGAAATGGTAGTTCATATTTACAGGCTGTACATAGGCTGGTCTTTTGTAAACTGGGGAGTACCTATATTAGGAACTCTCAACTTGAATGCTGGGAGTAGGTTTGTAACGCAAGCCACCTACTCAATGCTAGGTTTGAGGAAATTTGGAAAGCTGGGAATAATAGAAGAATAAAAATTGCACAGTGGTACAGTTCCATGACTCGAGTTTAGTCCTGACCTCCAGTCCCATCAGAATCACAGTCAGGTTTAATATCTGTCATGTCATGAAACTTGTCTTTGTCGCAGCAGTACAATGCAATACCTAATAGAGGAAAAAATGTGAATTACAGTAAGTGTGTGTGTGTGTATATATAATATATATTTTAAATAACTTACAAATAAATTTAAAAAGTAGTGATGTAGTGTTCATGGGTTCAATATCCATTAGAAATTGGATGGCTGAGGAGAAGAAGCTGTTCTTGAATTGTTTGCACCTTCAGGCTCCTGTACTTCCTTTTTGATGGTAGCAATGAGAACAGGGCATGTTCTGGCTGATGAAGGTCCTTAATAATGGATGCTGTCTTTTTGAGGCCTCACTCCTTGAAGGTGTCTTGGATACTATGGCTAGTGCCCATGATAGAGCTGACTAGGATTTTACAAGCCTCTGCGGCTTATTTCAGTACTATGCAGTAGCCCCCCCCCCCATACAAGATGGTGATATAGCCAGCTAGAATGCATTCCATGGTACTTCTGTAGAAATTTGCGGGTGACTTTGGTGACATACCAAATCTTCCTAAACTCCTAATGAAATACAGCTTCTGTCATGCCTTTTTTTGTAGCTGCATTTATGTATTGGGCCCAGGATAGATCCTCAGAGGTGTTGACACCCAGGAACTTGAAATTGTTCACTCTTTCCACTTCTGATCCCTCTGAGGACTGTAGTCTGTTCCCTTGTACTAACCTTTCTGAAGTCCACAATCAATTCTTTGAGTTTGTGTTGAGTGCAAGGTTGTTGCTGCGACACCACTCAACTAGCTGATATATCTCGCTCCCATACGCCCTTTCATCGCCATCTGACATTCTGCCAACAATAGTTGTGTCATCATCAAATTTATAGATGACATTTGAGCTGTACTTAGCCAGGCAGTCATGGGTGTAGAGAGATTAGAGCAGAGGGCAAAGCACAAATCCCTGAGGTGCACCAGTGATTGTCAGCAAGGTGGGGATGTTATTTCTGATCCTCACAGATTGTGGTCTTCTGGTTAGGAAGTTGAGGATCCAGCTGCAGAGGGATGTACAGAGCCCCAAGTTTTGGAGCTTTTTGATCAGAACTGTAGGAATGATTGTGTTAAATGCTGGGCTGTAGTAATGA
This sequence comes from Hemitrygon akajei, assembly GCF_048418815.1. Taxonomy (NCBI): domain Eukaryota; kingdom Metazoa; phylum Chordata; class Chondrichthyes; order Myliobatiformes; family Dasyatidae; genus Hemitrygon; species Hemitrygon akajei. Next base: position 76,355,866 of record NC_133130.1, on the reverse strand, counting down.
TTGTGTTAAATGCTGGGCTGTAGTCAATAAACAGCATCCTGTTTTCTCCAGACATTCTCCAGGTGATCCAAGACTGCATGAAGGGCCAATGAGATTGCATCTGCTGTAGATCTATTGTGGCGATGAGCAAATTGCAGTGGGTCCAGGTCCTTGCTGAGACAAATTAATTCTAGCCATAACCAACTCTCAGAGCACTTCATCACCATAGATGTGAGTGCAACTGAATGATAGTTGTTAGCAGTTCACTGTTATCATCTTGGGCATTGGTGCAATTGTTGCTCGTTTGAAGCAGGTGCCTATCATTGCAAGTTTGCATATTCTCCCTGTGACATGGATTTCTTTCAATGCTGTGGTCTCCCTTCACATCTCAAAGATCTGCGGGTTGATAGATTAATTGACCTGTAATTTTCCCCTAGTATGTAGATGAATGGTCAAATCTGTAGGGAGCTGATGGGAATGTGGTGAAAATAAAACTGATAAAACTGACTAATGTAGGTTTAGTGTAAGGGTTGCTTGATATTACTTGCCATGATGTGTATGTGCAGTCTTGTCCACTGCTTAAGGTGTTCTCCTCCCAATACTATTACATCCTTTAAGTATAGAGAATAATATACACACTACTTTGCAGCTTGAGCATGATCATGTAGAAATCAGGATATAAGAAACAACATTTGGATATTAAAGTAACTTTTTTATCAGAATTTGCATGATTTTGTTTTGCATAGTGCAGCTAAGACGAGTGAAAAGACGGTTCATTCAGTGTTAGCAGCCCATTGTATTATCCAAGTACAATGGATTCTGGTTAATAGGGACCTATCAGGACCAGTACATTTGGGTCGAATTGGCTGAAGTTTCATGGAAATAATTCTAAATGTAAAAATAGAGACAAACTACTATATAACTGAGTAAAAATTACATACTGAATGAAATAAAAAAACAAATTACAACATTGACAATACTGCAGTACTATAAAACTGGGTATTAGTTCCTAATAGTTATCGATGAGGTATTCATCCAGTCAATGCTGCCGTGTTCTTTTGATGTAAATGAACTAAATCAACGCAGTCATCTAGTGCAAGACTCTCTTCATTGCCTTCCTGCATGAAGTAGTGTGATAATCTGACAATAAATTTCCTGGCATCCTGTGTAGTCACTAGCCCAAGATTTGATGTGTCATCTTCATCACTTTCCATCTTCAGATTTCCTGCCTTGGTATTTTGATAGAATATTTTCAACATTTCCATGCTCAAATCTTCACTGGTTTATGAATCAGCATCTATTGGCCTAAATGGCTAACATAACACAAGCACGTGCAACTGATGCTATTTTAAAACTTGTTTGCTTTAAGCACAGTGTAATGTCCAATGGCTACATAAGAGCACGTGACTGTTGATAGTTAGAAACTGTTCGGCAACAATTTCTGGTCCCAATTAAGTGGCATAGTCTAGTAAACAAAGGGAATTTTTCTCCATTTTTGTTTTTTAAAGATTGTCCCAAATAAGCAGCTGCCCCGATTAACCGACGGACCAATTAGCCAGAATTCAATGTAAACATTTTTAAATATCAGCAGGCTGGTCTACAATGATACAGTATAGGAAGAAGCAATGGATATTATTCTGTTTATGAGCACTTACAAATTGTAGTAACAAATTACAAACAAGAAGCCATGTGAATTTTCTTTATTGTCTTTTCTTCAGACGCAAGCTAAACCTGTTATTGTAGTATGACGTATAAGGAGGTCATTTAGTTCATTGGTTCTGTGCTTTGGAGCATTGTGCAAGTGGTGTTGGAGGAACTTGTGCTCCGTTGGAATAGTTTTTTATGGTTTCCCATCCATAGTATGGCTGGGGAAGTGCCTTTCCCTAGTGTATGAAGGCTTTTCCAGCAGAGTGTGCAGAATGAACATGATTCAGTGTCCTTGAAGGTGCAGCAGCATGCTGAGGTGTAGAGATCATGTAAGGCAATAACGATGTCATTGTATTTGGGGTTTTCAAAACAAAATTTCTCTTCTGTTCATTACTTCAAATCCTGTGGTTGACAGAGATCACAGTCTTGTATTCAGTGAATTTTAGGACCATGGTTGTTCACAATGGCTCTCCTTTTTAAATAGTTATATAAATGTTTGATCCAAAATGATGATTCTAGACTACAGAATCTGATATCCTTGTAATAGCTGGAAAAGCTGTCCAAATATTTTTAGAGTAACGTTTAATATTTCATATATACAGAATTCTTTAAAAGACTGACAAGAAAGTTGTTTCCTTGGATGAAGAGGTCAAAATCAGGTGTCATAGTGAACTGAGGATAAATTTGTGTACTTTGGAATTTTGTATATTTGGAAGTCTCAGTCAATGACTTCATTAAAAATGGAGTTTGATAGATTTTTGCATCTTGGTGGAATCAAAGGATGGGGAAAGGAACAAAAAAGAGCAATTTAAAGTGGCTAAGTTAACTTTTCCTATCTGTTGTGTACCCATGGAATTCTGGTTAACCCCTTCTGTACCGGCTGCAGCGATTCAGATCGATGGGTTTACTACACACTGTCAGGATAGATCTACAGAGTCTCTCAAAAGCAGAGATGGAGGAGTATGCCCCATGATCAACTCTTCTCGGCACACAAATATATCAATGCTGTCCCAATTCTGCTCACCAGACCTGGAATATCTTGCAGTTAAGTGGCGTCCTTTTTACCTACCACGGGAGTTCTCCAGGGTCATGTTGGTAGCAGAGTGCATTCCACCTCCAGCCAATGTCAGTCAGGCTTTAGATGAGCTGAGCAATGGGATCAACATGCACGAAATAGCGCATCCAAACGCCTTCACCATTGTTTTGGGAGATTTTAACCAGGCCAATCTGAAAAAGATCATTAAACAATTACATCAACAGATCACTTGCAATACCAGAGTAAATAACACACTGGACCATTGCTACACCACCAAGAATGCCTTCCGTGCTTTTCCACATCCTCACTTCGGGAAATCTAATCACCTGGCTGTACTTCTAGTCCTTGAGGATAGGCAGAGACTGAAGACTGCAGCACCAGTACTGAGGACGAAGAAGGTATGGACAAGGGAAGCACAGCAGCGCCTACAAGACTGCTTTGAATCGGTGGACTGGACTGTATTCAGGGATTCATCTTCGAACCTGGATGAGTATGCTGCAATTATTACCGACTTCATTAAAACCTGTGTGGATGAGTGTGTGCCCACAAAGACTTACTGCACATTCCCAAACCAAAAGTTGTGGATGAGCCAGGAGGTATGTCGTCTGCTGAAGGCTAGATCTGTGGTATTCAAGTCTGGTGACCCAGCCCTATACCAGAAAACCAGGTATGATCTGCAGATGGCTATTTCAAGGGCAAAGAGACAATTTTGAACGAGGTTGGAGGCAACATTGGATGCATGACAATTTTGGCAGGTCTTGCAAGCCATTACTTCCAACAAAGCAAAACCCAAAAGCATGAATGGCAGTGGTGCTTCACTACCAGATAAACTCAATGCCTTCTATGTCTGCTTTGAGAACAACAGAACAACTACAGCTGTGAAGATCCCTGCTGCACCTGATGACCCTGTGACCTCTGTCTCAGAAGCCGATGTTAGGCTGTCTTTAAAGAGAGTGAACCCTTGCAAGGTGGAACGTCCAGATGGAGTACCTGGTAAGGCTCTGAAGACCTGTGCCAACCAACTGGTGGGAGTATTCAAGGACATTTACAACCTCTCACTGCTACAGGCAAGTTCCCACCTGCTTCAAAAAGGCAACAATTATACCAGTGCCTAAGAAGAATAATGTGAGCTGTCTTAATGACCATCACCCGGTAGCACTCACATCGACAGTGATGAAATGCTTTGAGAGGTTGGTCATGACTAGACTGAACTCCTGTCTCAGCAAGCACCTGAGCCCATTGCAAATTGCCTAGCACAATAATTCGATGGCAGATGCAATCTCACTGGCTTTCTAAGCAGCTTTAGACCACCTAGTCAACACAAACACCCCTATGAAAGGATGCTGTTCATCGACTATAGCTCAGCATTTAATACCATCATTCCCATAATCCTGATTGAGAAGTTGCAGAACCTGGGCCCCTGTACCTCCCTCTGCAAATGGATCCTCAACTACCTAATCAGAATACCACGATCTGTGTAGATTGGTGATAATATCTTTTCCTCGCTGAAGAACAACACTGGTGCACCTCAGGTATGTGCTTAACCCACTGCTCTACTCTGTATACCCATGACAATGTCGCTAGGCATAGCTCAAATACCATCTATAAGTTTGCTGATGATACAACCATTGTTGGTAGAATTTCAGGTGGTTACGAGAGGACATACAGGAGTCAGATATGCCAACTAGTGGAGTGGTGTCACAGCAACAACCTGGCACTCAACGTCAGTAAGACAGAAGAGCTGGTTGTGGACTTCCAGAAGGGTAAGACCAAGGAACACATACCAATCCTCATAGGGGGATCAGAAGTGGAGAGAGTGAGCAGTTTCAAGTTACTGGGTGCCAAGATCTCTGAGGATTTAAGCTGGTCTCAACATATTGATGCAGTTATAAAGAAGGCAAGTCAGAGGCTATACTTCATTAGGAGTTTGAAGAGATTTGGTATGTCAACAAATACACTCTAAAACTTCTATAGGTGTACCGTGGAGAGCATTCAGACAGGCTGCATCACTGTCTGGTATGTGGGGCAGGGTAGTTACTGCAAAGACCGGAAAAAGCTGCAGAGGGTTGTAAATTTAGTCAGCTCCATCTTGGGTACTAGCCTACAAAGTACCCAGGACATCTTCAAGGAGCAGTGTCTCAGAAAGGTCCATTATTAAGGACCTCCAGCATCCAGGGCATGCCCTTTCCTCACTGTTACCATCAGGTAGGAGGTACAGAAACCTGAAGACATATACTCAACAATTCAGGAACAGCTTCTTCCCCTCTGCCATCCGATTCCTAAATGAACATGGAACCCTTGGACACTACCTCACTTTAAAAAGAAAATATATAGTATATCTGTTTTTTGCATGATTTTTAATCTGTTCAATAAATGTATACTATATAAAGTATGCTAAATTACTTATTTTATTTTTTTCCATGTTATGTATTGCATTGATCTGCTGCTGCTAAGTTAACAAATTTCACGTTACATGCTGGTGATAATAAACTTGATTCTGATTATGTCTGTATTTGCCCACTGAATTAATATATTGGTTACTATATTTTACTGTTAAAATATGTATGGTTCCCTCATGTTCCAAGGTATATTTTGTATCTCGTGACCTGGCATATTGCTGTCTACCTATGCTGTATTTTCTTTGTAACTGGAACACTTTATTGTTGGGGTGACCTATGTTGGTAAAAAAAAATTAGATCAAATCCATAGAGGTGACAGAGGATTAGAAGATGTAGAATTCTTGTGGGTAGAGTTAAGAAATTGCAAGGGTAAAAATACCCTGATGGGATTTCTATGCAGGCCTCTGAACAGTAGCCAGGATGTGGCATATAAATTACAGCAGGAGATAAAGGCCAATATTACAAGTAAAAGGGGCAATATTACGATAGCCATGGGGGATTTCAGTATGCAGATAGATTGGGAAAATCAGGTTGGTGCTGGATCCCAAGGGAGGGAATTTATAGGATGCCTATGAGATTGCTTTTTATAGCAGCTTGTGGTTGACCTCACCAGGGGAAAGCAATTCTGGACTGGGTGCTGTGTAATGAACCAGATTTGATTACCTTTTAGGGTGCTTAAGGTAAAGGAATCCCTAGGAGCCTGTGATTATAGTATGACAGAATTCGTATTACACTTGCAGTTTGAAAGGGAGAAGATAAGTCAATTATATTAGTATTACAGTGGAATATAGAGAATTAGAGGCACAAGAGAAGAGCTGGCCAGAGTTGATTGGAAGGGGACACCAGCAGGGGTGACTGCAAAATAGTAGTAGCTGGAGTTTCTGAGGCAATTTGGAAGGTGCAGGATAGGTGCATCCCAAAGAAGTATTCTAACGGAAGGATGAGGCAACTGTGGCTGACAAGTGAACTGAGAGACAGCATTAAAGAAAAAGAGAGGGCATATAATATAGCAAAAATTAGTGGGAAGTTAAGAGGTTTTAAAAAATCAGCAGAAGGCAACTAAAAGAAGCCATAAGGAAGGAAAAGATGAAATATGAAGGTAAGTTAGCCAATAATATAAGAGGATGCCAAAGTTTTTTGGATATATAAAGAGTAAAAGAGAGGTGAGAGTGGATAATGGACCACTGGAAAATGACACAAGAAGAGGTGGTAATGGGGGACAAAAAAATAGTGGACAAGCAGAAGTATTTTGTGTTAGTCTTCACTGTGGAGGACACCAGCAATATGCCAGAAATTTGAGTGTTATGGGCAGAAGTGAATGTAGGTATTAAAGGAAAAGATGCTTGAGAAACTGCAAAGTCTGAAGGTAGATAAATCACCTGGACCAGAAGGACTATACTCCAGGGTTCTGAAAGAGATGGCTGAAGAGATTGTGGGGGCATTGGAAATGATTTTTCAGGAATCACGAGATTCCAGAATGGTTCTGGAGAACTGGAAAGTTACAATTGTCACTCCACTCTTTAAGAAAGGAAGAAGCAGAAGAAAGGATATTTCTAGGCCAGTTGGCTTGGCTTCAGTAGTTGGGAAGATGTTGGGAATCCATTATTAAGGATGAGGTTTCAGGGTATGGAGCCACATGATAAAATAGGCCAAACTCAGCATGGTGTCTCTAAGGGGAAATCTTGCCTGACAAAAAGTAACTGGCAGGAGAGTCAGTGGATGTTATTTACTTGGATTTTCAGAAGGTTTTGACAGGGTGCCACACATGAGGCTGCGTGGTCTTACAGGAAAGATACTAGCATGGATACAAGATAGTGTGACAAAAGGCAGAGCTGGAATAGAGGCTGGCTGCTGGTCACATTTGGTATTCTGCAGGGATTGTTATAGGGACTGCCTCTTTTCATGTTATTCGTCAATGATTTGGATGATGAAATTGATGGCTTTGTGGCCAAGTTTGCTGATGATATGAAGATAGGTGGAGGGGCAGGTCATGTTGAGGAAGCAGGGAGTCTGCTGAAGGAGTTGGATTGGGAGAATGGGCAAAGAAGTGGTAGATGGAATATACTGAAGTGCAGGGGCATTTATGGTCTTGCACTTTGGTAGAAGGAATAAAACATAGAAAACCAGGCCCTTTACCCCACAAAGCTGTGCCGAACATGTCCTTACCTGAGAAATTACCTAGGATTACCCATAGCCCTCTACTTTTCTGAGCTCCATATATACCTGTCCAGGAGTCTCTTAAAAGACCCTATTGTATCCGCTGCCACCACAGTCACTGGCTGCCAATTCCATGCACTCACCACTCTCTGCGTTTATTTTAAAAAAAACCGACGACAACCACTTACCCCGATATCTCCTCTGTACCTACTTTCAAGCACCTTAAAACTGTGCCCTCTCATGCTAGCCATTTCAGCCCTGGGAATAAGCCTCTGACTATACACGTGATCAGTGCCTCTCATCTTGTATACCTCTATCAGGTCACCTCTCATCCTCTGTCACTCCAAGGAAAAATGGCCAAGTTCACTTAACCTGTTCTCATAAGGTATGCTCCCCAATCCAGGCAACATCCTGGTAAATCTCTGTACCCTTTTTATGGTTTCCACATCCTTCCTATAGTGAGGCGACCAGAACTGAGGGGTCTGACCAGGATCCTGTATAGTTGCAACATTACCTCTCGGCTCCTAAACTCAGTCCCACGATTGATGAAGGCCAATGCACTATATGCTTTCTTAACCACAGAGTCAATCTGTGCAGCAGTCTTGAGTGTCCTATGGAATCAGACCCCAGGATCCCTCTGATCCTCCATACTGCCAAGAGTCTTATCATTAACACTATATTCTATCGTCATATTTGACCTTCCGAAATGAACCACCTTACATTTATCTGGGTTGCACTCCATCTGCCACTTCTCAGCCTATTTTTGCATGCTATCAATGTCCCGCTGTAACCTCAGACAGCCCTCCACACTATCCACAACATCTCCAAACTTTGTGTCAACAGCAAATTTACTAACCCATCCCTCCACTTCTTCATCCAGGTCATTTATAAAACTCACAATGAGTAGGGGGTCCCAGAATAGATCCCTGAGGCACATATATGACCCGTCTACAACTACTCTTTGCCTTCTGTGGGCAAGCCAGTTTTGATCCACAAAGCAATTTTCCCTTGGATCCTATGCCTCCTTTCTCAATAAGCTTTGCACAGGGTACCTTGTCAAATGTCTTGCTGAAATCCATATGCACTACATCTATTGCTCTACCATCATCAATGTGTTTAGTCACATTCTCAAAAAATTCAATCAGGCTCGTAAGGCATGACTTGTCTTTGACAAAGCCATGCTGACTATTCCTAATCATATTATGTTTCTCCAAATGTTCATAAATCCTGCCTCTCAGGATCTTCTCCATCAACTTACCAACCACTGAAGTAAGACTCAATGGTCTATAATTTCCTGGGCTATCTCTACTCCTTTCAAGAATAATGGACAACCCTCCAATCCTCTCAAACCTCTCCCGTCCCCATTGATGATGCAAAAATCATCACCAGAGCCTCAGTATCGTCTCCTTCGTCTCCCACAGTAGTCTGAAGTACATCTCGTCTGGTCCCGATGACTTATCCAACTTGGTGCTTTCTAAAAGCTCCTGCACATCTTCTTTCTTAATATCTACATGCTCAAGCTTTTCAGTCTGAAAAGCTTGTTTTTAGGCAGAGATTTAGGGGAGAACATTCAGAAATTAGAGCTGCAAAGGAACTTGGGAGTCCTTGTTCGGGATTCCCTAAAGGTTAACTTGTAGGTTGAGTCGGTGTTTAGGAAGGGAAATATAATGTCAGCATTTATCTCGCGAGGACTAGAATATAAGAGCAAGGATGTAATCCCAAGGCTTTATGTGGCCTTGGTGAGATTGGACTTAGAGTATTGTGAGTAGTTTTGAGTCTCTTATTTAAGAAAAGATGTGTAGTATTAATAGTGAACTAATTCTTTGCTCATGTATTTTGCTTTAATGTACTCCCATTATTCAAAGTATAAACACGAGTGTGCATATCTGGGTCAAAATGCTATTTTCAGATATGATCCCAATTTGGAAAGCTAAGATTTATTATTGTGCTGTTTAGTTCCTCGAATTGTGCAAGGAGACATGATTGGGAAAAATTGTAATGCTTTCCTAGCCCTGAAGTTCCTTTTCCTGTCAAGTTGTCCTGGGTTAACTTTGCCTGTGAGACTTGCGTCTTGATCCCTGAAACCTATTGCAAAATCAAGTGCTAGTTCCCCTCCAGTTTGAAAGTTACCTACTTGTACTAATGCTCATACCTCAGGTACCGCTTAATCTTGGATATATTGTTACAAATCACTCTTTGCCCCTCCTCCTAAAAGACCCTGACTAAACTATCATTGTAAATCGCTCAAATCTATTCTAGCTATCACTTCCATCACTTTCTGTTTAACTTGTATGGAGCTGTGCCAGATTGTTGGTAATCTGTTGTCCTATTTGGTCTCAAAGTGTTAATCTTAACACTGCCAGACTCCCCCTCCCTGTGTTAACCGATGTTCTCCTGAAATTTCGATGTTTCTGTTGCTTATAAATTTGACTATTCCACCATGGTGCTGGTCACCTCCTTGAAATTAGCACAATGTTGCAGTTCATGTCTCAACTTACTCCAGGCCACTGTTGATCTGTATCTTTGGCTACATTGACAAATACATTATTTCTGAAGATGTATCTATGCCTGAAAGTGTCTACATCTGTATAAGCCTCCTACCTTTTCTGGCTTGATTATCCTAATATAATCGTTTGTCCTCAAAACTGTCCTAGGTTCCCTCAATGTGAGGAATTGATACTACATTAGGAACTGAAGTAAAATTGTCTTGTCAAAATTTATTTCAGGAAGTCTGTTTAATGTCTTCTAAGATCATTGAAGCAGCACTGCATTATGGCTAAGACCACACAACAGTGATCAGGTTGATCGATCTCCAACAGAGACAAATCAGTGTACAGAGCTGAGGTACAGAACTTAGTGAGCTGGTGCTCAGAGAACAACCTGTCTCTTAATACAGCAAAGACTAATTAGCTAATTATCAACTTTGGAAAGTCACGGGATGACAAGTATGCTCCAGGCTACATTAACGGAGACATAGTGGAGAGAGTGTCCAGTTTCAGGTTTCTGGGAATACACATGTCAGAAGACCTTACATGGTCCACTAACACCACAACAATAGTTAAGAAAGCACAGCAATGCTTGTTTTTCCTCAGGACTCTGAAGAAAGCTAGTCTACCTGAACAGATGCTAGTGACCTTTTACCGCTGAACCATAGAGAGCATCTTACTTTACTGTCACCAAACAATTGATACTAGAGCATACAATCATCACAGTGATATTTGTTTCTGCGCTTCGCACTCCCTGAAATACAAATCGAAGTAAATATAATAAAAATTTAAATTATAAATCATAATTAGAAAATAGAAAAGGGAAAGTAAGGTAAAGTAAAGTAAGTAACAACTCCATCTCTGTGTGGTATCTCAGTTCTACGGCAGCTGATAGGAAAGCACTTAAGCAGGTCATCTCTAGCGCACAGAAGATCATCGGGACACAGCTCTGAGCCCTGGAGGACACCTACAGCTTACACTGCCTAAGGAAAGCTACAAGCATCTCTAAGGACAATACACACCCATGCAATTATCTGTTGAACTTCTTCCATCTGGCATACATTATAAGATTTTCTATGCCCACACTTCCAGACTGAAATTTGGAAATCCAGACTGAAATTATAGCTTTTACCCCAGAGCTATAATTGCTCTGAACCAATCAATCAAACATCATCCATAAATTTGTTATATTGCTACTTTTAATACTGGTTTTATGGCTGTCATGCATCTGAGTTGCGCTTTGTACTGGCTGGTTACTTGATTTTATTTTATTTGTTTTATAGCATTGAGTACCAGAGTTGCAAATTCATTTTTGCTGTATTGGTGCATGGCAAATTGTACTATGCAATGACAATAAAGAAATTTCAATTTTGCATCTATCCTGCAGGTGGATTTCCACAGTAAATTTGTTGTACAAAATAAAGTGCACTGCCTTACATTTTCCCTCACATCATTCCACATCTGTTTCCTAGCTAGTGTTTTATCACCAGTAATCTTGGGTATGTTCCATTGTCTTCTCAGATAAGTATGTAAATTGTGAATAGTTGAGAGATAATTAATGTTTGGCACTCTCTAGAAAGTTTGCCAAGCTGAAAAATGTCCTTCACTTCCCGTTTTATGGTATATCCAAGTCACCTTGCATTCTAAAATATTACCCCAACTTTGTTTGTGAGGACAGGGCAGCTGGATGTTTTGCACTACATCTGTTTGCAGTTGATCTTCATTTGCTCCTTTTGTAGAGACTTGGTGCAAAATACTTCTGGATGTTCCTTCATTTTGATTCGAGATTATCTTGAGTACGTGTACATGGAAACTACAGTGAAATTGTGTTTGCATTAACAAACAGCACACAAGCATGTGCTGGGAACGCATTCTGGTACTAACATAGCATGCTCATAATGCTTGTCAGAACATAAAACAGAACAATCCCCGTTCTTCCCTCCCACCCATGCACACATGCAGTCACCTAAAACCCAGGACAGGTTGTATTTTTCAGTCTCTGGGCTTATCTGGGGAAGTTAAAGCCAAGAGATTCACAATACAGGGCACTGGCCAATGTCATTGACTTCTGATTTGACCCTTGGGCCCTGATCCTCAGGATTGACTCCACGACCTGCTGATCTCTGAATGTGAGGTCTCAAATTTTGAACTTGCAGATGACTGGACCTCCAGTCTCACCAATTTGTGAACCCATGGCATCATCAGATCTTGCTCCTTTTACCTGCATGGAATGCCAAATCCAGAACCTGCCGACAGCTTGCTGACTCTGGCAGAGCTACCTCATCCATGCTGGTGAGCCATTACTGGAAAGCGATTACAGTGAACTGGAAAACATGTTACACTTTTTGTTTTCAAAGATACTGAGGACATTTAAGTGCTTTTTGTGTCCTTGAACTTTGAGTTGTTTTGTTACTATTGGTAATTGTGTGTGGGGCGGGGTGTGGCAGGGAGAAAAATCAGTCCACATTCTGATGAAGATGTGTACAATTAAGTGTGGAGGTCAATGAACTATTGTTAGCCATATCATACTTTTCATAAGGAGTGCTATTTTGTAGCCTTCGGAAGTACAATGTGTATTTTGTTGTGCAATGGCTTTGACAATTTAACATTTGCACACAGAGTAATAGATGGTGTGACATCTGGGAATATCATGTTTTTGGTGTAATTGAAATGTTCTGCTACAAAATTCTACCATCTCTACTATTTTATTTCACAATCAAAATCCAAAATACCCTCATAAGTAAGGTATATTAGATTTTGTAAGGTAAGACTATATTTATTATTAAAGCAGGTTAGAGGTCTGGGCTAACAATCCAGAGATGTGAATTCAAATGTGGGCAAGTGGAATTAAAAAAAAGTTTTTAACTGAAAACTCACCTGGGTTATTAATGTTCTATATTGAACTTCAAAAGAACAGCATTTGGTTTACTGTTCGAACTCTTTAGATATGATTGAGCAAGCAATTCACTTCTATCACAGCTGCAATTACAGTAAAGTAAAAACCTTAATGTACTGCCTGTCTTAAGTCTGGCCACTGAATTGAGACATAGCAAAGCTGCTCCCTGCCCAGCTGGCCTGGCAAATTCACAATCTCCTGGGGACTGGTATCCAAATTTGAAGATTTAGACTAATTAATCAAGCTATATTGATGATTATTAATTAGGGTAGTTTGATATTATTTAATAATAATTATTATTTTGTGATTGTTAATTACAGATAGTCAAGCTGCAGTCTAATGTGATTATACTCCCAAAAACACACATTATAGACAAGGTACTGGATAATACCTTTATTATCCTTGTACGTCTTTATCAGCAAAAGAGGTCCTGGGATGTATAAGGGAGGTGGTGGGCATGTGTGTCTTCTGCATTGATTTTGAGGTCTCATGGCAACAGGTTGAACATGGAGAAGGAGTCCTGATTGTCACTCACTGTCCCATCTCATCTGATGAATTGGTGCTCTTCCATGCTAAACAACACTGGAACAGATCAATGAAAATAGCAAGAGTGTATTGTAATCTGAGCCTTTTGTGTTCATTCCCTTAAGTGACTTGGTAGCACCTCCAGTAATCAAGCCACCTGATTCTTAAAGGGTACAGTTCCCAACTGTCTTGGCAAGTAGTGTTTGAACTAGCTATATTTTGTAAGATACCTGTGGCAGATGCATGTATCTGTAACAGTATTGGTGGGAGTGACCAGAGTTTCATTCTTTATGGGCACAAAGTCCTGCTTTCACACTGACATCCTTCCATTGTGTTGTGTGGCACTGTTATTGTGCTAAATGGGAAGGGCTGGAACAGATCTGGTAAATCCAAGCTGGACATTCTGCGGTGCTAGGGGCTTCAACAAATACATACAGCACCCTAGTCTATAATGACACTTGTCTGTCAAATCCTTCATTAATATTACTGCAAGACTAGGCAACCTGGGTTTGATGAAGAAAGAAAGCCATAGTAAAAGCAGTAGGAGAACTTAAAAATGAAATTCTAGACTGGTAGAAAACCGTAGATTGTGAGGACTATTGAAAACATCGGGTTCTCTCTTCATTTCCCCCCCCCCCCACCCCCATTCAGGACATGCATCAAAGACCCCTCCCATCCTTCCCACAGTCTCTTTGACCTCCTGCTGTCAAGCCAGAAGGTACAGCACCATAAGAACCAGAACTGCCAGGCTGGGTAACAGCTTCTTTTCCCAGCCTTTCAGACTTAACACCCTGTTTCAACCAGCACTGTCCACCATTTCTGAAAGCTCTGCCAGCTTGTCCCTACACGCACCCCTCCACTTCCCAATGGACACACTCATCCTGCACTGGTCACATTTTATCTTTATTGCTGCTGTTTCACATTTATATTGCTGCTTGTTTTATTATAATATTACCAGTAACATTATACTGTCTTGCATAAATATGCATCTCACACTGTGAGCCTGTCATTCTTCAAAACCTTTCTTAATACTTTCCTCATTGTAGGAGGTAACAGTAGAGGGGACTCCTGTGGAACATAAACCAGTAAAAAATGTAGAATTTTTGCATTGTTTGGTCCCAGACTTGTACTTGAGTTGGAGGCTTATTTTTGTTTATAATGGGTTATGGAATATTTGACCTGCTGCCAGTTGTAAAATTAGTTCTATCTTGGGTGTTTTCCTTCATAATATCCAAGACATCTTCAAGGAGCGGTGCCGCAGAAAGGCTGCATCCATTATTGAGGACCCTCATTACCCAAGAAGAGCCAGCCAGGAAGAAGGTACAGAAACCTGAAGGCACATATTCAGTGATTCAGGAACAGCTTCTTCCCCTCTGCCATACGATTCCTAAGTGGACATTGAGCCCATGAAAATTATCTCACTTTTTTATATTACCTCTGTTTTACACTATTTTAATGCATATATGTATTTACTTCATTTAATTTTTCTTTATTTATTACCTTGTATTGCAGTGTACTGCTGCTGCTATGTTAACAAATTTTGTAACGCACACCAGCAAATGTAAACTGGATTTTATTCTATTTAAGGCACAAATTCTGTGCACAGAATGTGATGGGTAATTAAGATTTATTGGATTTTGATTCATCATAGGATTCAACAAAGGTTTGCAGAAATCTGCTACTTTGTTATACCTTTCCCAGAACTTTGTGTGTGTATGTGTATATAAAATATGAAACATCTATTGAAGTTACCATACTGAATGAATGGCTATTCTTCTACCCTTTGCACATTTTGTGCATTTTTAAATTACTGCCATATAAACATCATGGCATAATCCTTAAGGTTACCTGTAGGATGTCAATTAGTGTTTGATTCTGGAGATTGAACAGATTTTGAGGAAACTTGCAGAATGTTGTTATTTTGACTCCCTAGAAAGCATAATTTTTAGGACAATGGCAAATAAAGGAAACACCAAGATTACCTCCTTCCACCCCGAGTTTATCTGCTGCTGATACCCATATTCCTGCCTGACCTTTAGATTTGTTTATCCTGGTAGCTCCTGGCTGTTGTCTTATCTTGTGCTCTGTAAAATGTAAGCTAATCTGTAACTGCCTGTCTCTTAACTTGTAACTTGTATTACCCCTTTACTTGTTGAGGTCCAAGTCCAGTGAAGCCCGAATCTTTAAAATTCTCATCTTTGATTGTAGATCCTCTAATGATCTCACAGCTCTTCCTTTGTACACTTCCAATGTAACTGTTTCATCTTTGGCAACTGTACTTTCAACTTCCTGTGTGTAGCTCTGGAATTTCTCTAAGTTGCTCTGCTTCTGTTTCATTTTAAAGGTATTTCATAATGACACTTCCAAGGTTGTTGTATACAAACTCTGCACCCATGTGATAAATTAACAAAGGAAAAGAGAATAGGATAAAGTACTAATTGCTTTAAGTTCATATAGACTGTATACTTGACAATGTCATGAAGTTTGTTATCTTTTGTGGTTGGAGGTATATATTTAAGTGTATAATGCTTTTGTACTTGAGGAATGTTAAAAAGTGTTAAAGATTATTGCACAGTTACAGTTTCCATTGTAAGCAACAATTTGTGAAATGGCTTCAAGTTTTGCATCAGGCAGTGCATAAGTCTTTATCCTTTGCAAACATACTATTGTAATATAGTATTAGATTCCAGATGTAATTATGAACTATTTTCTTTCATTTTAGGGAAATGAAGCGAGCTATCCCCTGGAAATGTGCTCACACTGTAAGTCAATATTTTTATTTATTTGGAATAACTTGTATATTTGATTCATCCCAAGAAAACTAGTGTTTCTTTAAATTCTTGGAATGCTGTGTAGAAATTTAAAAAATATATTTGTGCCTTTTTCCCAATAATTTTAACCATATTATCATGATGGTAAGGCTTATTTCTGTGCTAACTGAAAGTCAGATGATCTTTTCCATATAAAGAACTTGCCAACTTCCCCCAGTTCCCTGTGCAGTCTTTTTCTCCACTGTATTTGCAGTTGTTCTATAGCACTAGTTTAATAAAACTAACATGTGTTTCAGCATTAATTACTCTGACCTGTGAAAATAGTTTATTTAATTGGTTTTGCACACTTTCAGGTGTACTATCATCATATTACTCTGTCACTACTTGCACTTCCCTTTCTGAAACATTTCAATATTTATTTACTCATTGAGATACAGCACAGAATAGGCCTTTCCAGCCCTTTAAGCCACGGTGCCCAGCAATCTGTTGATTTAATCTGAGCCTAATCATGGGACAATTTACAATGACAAGTAAATCCATCAACCAGTAAGTCTGGACTGCAGAAGGAAACCCACACAGTCACTTGGAGAACATACAAACTCCTTACAAACAGCAGCGGAATTGAACACGGATCACCTGTACTATAAAGCATTGGGCTAATCACTAAGCTACCGTGCCTTCAACTTCTTAGCTCTCATGCAGTTTCCTAGCTTAAATTTTTTTTATTCATATCCTTTGTTCAGACTCTATAAAGCAGTATAACAAGGAATATACTTCCTTGCAAGCAGTATATATGTTTCTGCCATATTTTTGCTAGCTTTGATCCTTCACCTTGTTATTTCTTCTAATTTTCAGAATGTATTTTCTTTGCTGGTCTTATTTCTGTTCCTTTGATGGAATAGGGAGAGAAAGCTGTTGGGTTCATGCTGGTGAAGCATCTTGCCTAATACTGGAGGAGAACACTTATCAAAAGAAGTATTGTACCAGCTCTTATCCATGCACTTTCCCTATTGGGTGTGTTCCCTCAAGTGATATTAGAAACAGTAACTTGAGAATTTCAGTAAATACATCTGTATATTAAAACGATTTTTTTAAGAAAAGTGTATGCCATATATTGTTACCCAAACCAATAGCTTCCTCCACCTGTATTACCTTATTTTGTATATTTTGATTGGAAGCGTAAAGGTTGAATCAATCTGTCCAAGGTCTTGGCCCCTTATGCATCCACAATGTCTTTTAAAGTTATGGTTATGGCCTTTTGCTGCTCAGGCACCAAGTGGCTGGAATCCACTCAACTCTCTAGCTTAGTGCCTCCTTTTAAGTCATACAGGTATTCCTTTTTGATAATGTTTTATTATTTCTGAGTTGGATTTTGTTTGATAACCTTAGTCAGAAATAGTTGTCATCACGTTGAATTGAATTAACTTTGTTACTTGCATCCTTCATAGCCATGAGTAAAATTCTTTGTTATGTTTCTGTCTAAATGTGATGTGCAGTTTATAGTAATTTGTAACACTATGTACAACAGGACAGTCAATATAACGGAAATACAATTGTATCGGCATGAATTAATCAGTCTGATGGTCTAGTGGAAGTAGCTGTCCTGGAACATGTTGGTCCTGGCTTTTATGCTGCGGTACTGTTTCCAGGATGGTAGTAGCTGGAACAGTTTGTGGTTGTGGTGAGTCAGGTCCCCAATGATCCTTCGGGCCCTTATTACACACCTTCCTTTGTAAATGTCCTGAATAGTGGGAAGCTCGCATCTACAGATGCACTGTGCTGTCTGCACCACTCTGCAGAGTCCTGCGATTGAGGCAAGTACGGTTCCCTTACCAGGTAGTGATGCAGCCAGTCAGAATGCTCTCAGTTGTGCCCCTATAGAAAGTTTTTATCAAACTTGTTCAGCTGTCTGAGGTGAAAGAGGCACTGTTGTGCTTTTTTTTAAAAAAAAATCATACAGTCGGTATGTACAGACCCTAGGAGATCCTTGGTGATGTGTATGCTGAGGAACTTAAAGCTGTTCACCCTCTCAACCCCAGATCCATTGATGTCAATAGGGGTTGTCTCCATTCCTCCTATAGTCCACAACTAGTTCCTTTGTTCTTTTGACATTGAGGGGGAAGTTGTTTTCTTGACACCACTGTGTCGGGGTGATGACTTCTTCTTTGTAGGCTGTCTCATTATTATTTGAGATTAGGCCAATCAATGAGTTAACATCAGCAAAATTAAAAATGCCTTGCAAATGCAGTTGTTGCCCTTGCATTTCTTGTAAGTTTTGACTAGCTAATAATGAGTAATACTTGTATGCATGTGTATTAAAATCTTATCACTGATTACTTCCCCAAAAGTTCATTCAATTTTTGATTAAATTACTGATATCAATCAGTCTGGTGTTTTTGTTTAGGGAAGCCAATTTTTTAAATTAGCAAATTGAATACAAAAATAGGGAGGTTATGTTGCAGTTATGTAGGGCTTTGGTGCAACTGCATGTAATGTATATTGTACAGTATCAGTTGCCTTGTTAAAGGAAGGAAGTTGATGCATGGGAGGGAGTTTTCTGAAATGGACACAGATTATCTAAAATTGGAAAAGCTAAGCTTATATCTGATGGTGTGTTGAAGTTAGGGACGATTTGAGATATTTCCTCCAGAGGCAGAATTTAGAGCTAGAGTTTGTGATTAAATATACAGTAATGAACTGCCCATTTCAGATATAAGTGAGGTACTTTTTTTTTCCAGAGAATTGAGAATCTTAGGAAATCTATCTGATTGATTTGACTTGATGAAATAGTGGAAGGTTATTAGGGATGAGTGTGATTTTAGAATTGAGATTAAAACTAGGTGATCACATTGAAAGGTAGAACAGGCTCAAGAGACCAAGTGTGTTTTTCTGATTCTTTACTTCAGAATTGTCCATACCAACTGAAACATGTAATGACACTATTTGGTGGGTGGGTTAGGGAATTGCCCTGTAGGATGTAAAAAACTGTCGGAACTGTCAGAAACAAAAAATGGTGAAGGAAATTGTGTTATCCAACAAAGAAAATTAAGATTTGTTTTTCCTAACACTCATTTAAAATTCCTATCCATTCTCATTTGGCTGGGCTCAACCTTGGGGGGGGGGGGGGGGGGGGGGGGAGTCGAGAACTAGAGGGAACAGCCTCAGAATACAAGGATGTTCCTTTAGAACAGATGGGAAGTGATTTCTATAGCTAGAGAGTGTAAATCTGTGGAATTCATTGCCACAGATGTCTGTGGAAGTCATTGAGTGTATTTAAAGTGGAGGTTGATGGGTTCTTGATCAGTAAGGGGTAAAAGGTTATAGGGAGAAGGCAGGAGAATGGAGTTGAGAAGGATAATAGATCAGCCATGATGGAATGGCAGAGCAGACTTGATGAGCTGAAGGGCCTAATTTGTTCCTACATCATATGGTCTTATTTGAGACAGATGATACAGCCATGGCTGACCCACATCCTTGTTTAATTATCGTGATTTCTAAATCGATATTAAATATGCTCTCCTCCACTACCCTCCTCTAAATTAATATCCCAGTGGTGATTTTAAGTTTTTATTAGATTGTAATATTGATGTCAAGAGCAGATGATTTGTGCTCAATCAAAGCAGTTTGTAAAATTAGCAGTTACACCAGTGATGAGTTTTGGGAATAACACAATGTTCATTCTCAAGTAAAGCAAGTCTGGAGTCAAATTTAAGGCATTAAATAAATTGGTTGTATTGTTCTCAAAGTAATGCTAATTTTTTAATTAGGTCTTAGCTAGAGGTAATGAAATACCTGTAATTCCTATCTTCCAGACCAGTTCCTTGGAAAATTTAATTACAATAAACATGTTTTATAATGAACCTGATTCTGATATGAGTCTCTATTGTGGACTGAAGTGATTGAAGAAAAAAGAGTCGTGGTTGGGAAAAGGGAGAGATTGGGAAGCAAAGAGAGGCATTCTGTAATGATCAATAAACTAATTGTTATCAAATGCCCTTGTCTGGTATTGCAGGGCTGGGTGTGTCTGTACCTGCATTAATCCCTGCCTGTCTCTCCTTTTTTGCCACCTGTCCTGTACCCCTCCTGTGATGCTCCACCCTCACTATTCCCAGCATTCTTTGCTCCTGCCAGATCTACACACTGCTCCAAGTTAACAAATGCAGTACTGTGTAAATGTTTGGCACCCTAGTTACATATATGTGCCTATGACTCTTGCACAGTACTATACTTCATAATTTGATTTGCTGTTTAAGACACAATTGATTTATGGTCAATACAACAGAAGTGTATAGAAGCTAAAAATGTAGTTCTGCCATTTTATTGAAACTAGTTTCTTTCCAGAATAGACTATCAAAGTTGAAGCCCCATGGTCTGCTTTGTGGAGAGATGCTTGTTGAAATTGATGCATAATATTAAAAAGAGTTTAGTTTTTGGTCCTTCTATAATTTTTTGAAGGACCATTCATTTCAGTTTAATCCAGAGTTGTTTGGAACCATAGAATTTGCATTTCTGTGGAAAGATGTATAGAGAGTAGGAGAACTTGCAATTGGTGTTACCTGATTGCCTATCATATTTATGGATATGTTATAGTTTTCTTATTTTCCTTTGAAATAAAAGCTTTTGTAATGTTTTGGGTGAAGCAGTGGGAAGGCAGTGATTTTACACTAGGTTCACTGAAATGGCAAGCAGTTGAGTGAATATCTTTTTATAAAGTACAAGGAATATGAAACTGCCAATGTTTAGGCTGGAGGACGATGTGTGTTGTATTGAATTGGCCTGTGCACAGTACTGATTGTGTTAACTGCAGGTTAACAGTTTTTGGTATTATTTACTCTCCCACCCCTTAAATCACTGATTCACTTAACTAAAAGTTTGTTTTCCCTTTATTTACCAGTGCTGATGCATGTTGATATGTTTTATAGATTTGCGTGTACTTCAAGATGAGGAATAATCTTGAATGCAAATCAATTGAATTTAAACTTAATATCTGATTGTTTTTTTGCTGTTCTTGCTACTATGCAACAAATCAGTGTTTTGTACAGTGCATGTTGAAGTATGTCATGGTCAAATACAGGCAGTCCCCAGGTTACAAACGAGTTCCGTTCCTGAGTCTGTCTTTAAGTCGGATTTGTACGTAAGTCGGAACAAGTACATCGGGTATTATTTAGCATCAGTTAATCAACTGTTTGTCGTAGTATATAGTATATATTTTAACCTTTCTATGCATATAAAACACTTAAGAAACGTATGTATTCCAGTAATTAAACCACTGCATTGCTTAGTAATTGTAGCTGTCATCGGGGCAGGGCCTTTCACATGCTCCATTATTCTCACTTTATCCTTTAAAATTGTTCTGATCGTTGACTGACTGTAGCCTAACACTTTTCCAATGACCGATGGCGTTTCACCTCTTTCCAAATGCTTTATTATTTCCACTTTGTTTTCAATCGTGATCGCTTCCCGTCAACGGAACAGAAACACTGCAGTTGGTGGGTCCCGAGCTCCGCTGGGTCTGAAGGACCACTGCACTGAATTCTCCAGGTCCTAAAGTCCACTGCACTGAGGCAGGTTAAATGGGACAAGTGGGAGTTGTGCTGGGTTTGGGTATTTGATCCTCCATAATATTTTGCGTGGGAATTTAAACTGGAGCTGGCAGTCGTTTTTTTACGAGGTCGAGTTGCGGGCTCAACATCAAACCAGCACGGATGGAGTGCTTGGGAGGCATCTGTCACTGGATTGAACTCGGGAACCTCCATTCTTGAGCCCGGCGCTGATCTCACTGTGCCGCCAGCCAACCGGAAAAGGTGGGGGGGTCAGGGTGAATCTTGCTAAGAAAAATTTAAGCCAAATACAAAGTTACACATTCAACACGGTGTCAACGGCAACGATTTAAAATGGTGGACGGCATCGTGATCTGATTTAAAATGGTGGACGGCGTTCTTCTTCCTTGGTTCGTAAGTACGGGTTGTTCGTAAATCGGACGTTCGTAACTCGGGGACTACCTGTACTAACTGTTACCATTATGAGTGATCAAATGGCTCATGGTTACTAAGTGCCATGCTTACTAAATTTTATATACTTTACTGCTGCAAGAAAAATTGTGACCATTTGCAATTACTTGGTTTTCATTATTACCCATAAAATATGGTCTGATCTCCATCTAAGTCACAATAATAGAGAAACACAATCTGCTGAAACTAGTAACACAAACAGTTGTACTTTTTAATACTGAGTACACCATCTAAACAATTGCAGTCTAGGTTCAAAAAAGTGTGAACTTCTGGGATAATGCCTTCTACAAAAGTTATTTTGTGTCAGGTGTTCAATCAAAGATGAGATTAGAGGTGAAGGTTATAGAAGTGACCTGCCCTATAAAAAAAGATAGGGTGCTGACAGCCTACTCTTCTCAAGAAAGATCTATTTATGTGCATCATGTTTTGATTAAAATTAACTTTCAGAGGACCTTAGAAGAAGAATTGTAGAGATATATGAAGCTGGGAAAAGCTACAGAATCATTTTTAAAGACTTGAGTGTTCATCAGTCCACCGTAAGAGAAATTCTCGACAAGTGGAGGAAATTCATTACTCCTTATAGGTGTGGGCGTCCTGCAATGATCACACCAAGAGCACAATGTGCAGTGCTGAAGAAGGTGAACTAGCTAAAGTCCCCGTTCATGTGTTCACTATAAGAAAAACACTGAATAAGAATGGTGTTCCTGGAAGGACACCATGGAGGAAACCACTGTCCTCCAAAAAAAAAAAACCCATTGCTGCATATCTCAAATTAGAAAAGACCACCTGGATGTTCCACTACACTTCTCAGACAATGCTCTGTGGACTGATGAGACAGAAGTTGAACTTTTGGAAGAAATGCATACTACTGTTTGGAGGGAAAAGGGCACTGCACACCAACACCAAAATCTCATCCCAGCTATGAAGCATGATGGAGGAAGCATCATGGTTTGGGGCTGCTTTGCTGCCTCAGGGCCTGGGCAGCTTGCAGGAGCAATGAATTCAAAATTGTACCAAGACATTTTACAGTAGAATGTTATGGAAGCTTTATAGAAGTTGGATGATGCAACAGACAGTGATCCAAAAGACAAGAGTAGGTCAATGACTTGGCCATTCGAAACACAAATCTTTTGCTTTTTAAACCAGAGTCCAGACCTGAACCCAGTTGAGATGCTGTGATATGGCCTGAAGAAGACCATTCTTGCAAGGTATCACAGAAATATTGATGAACTGGAACAGTTTTGTATGGAGAAATGGTCTAAAATTCATGCTCACCATTGATAGTAGCTACAGGAAATGTTTGATAGAGGTTGTTGCTGCTAAAGGAGATTCTACCAGTTTTAAGTTGTAAGGGTTTGCATACTTCCTGCCTGTACTGTAAATGATTAAATGATGTGTACAATAAAGACATGAAAAGTACAATTGTTTATGTCTTATTAGTTTAGCCAGATTGTTTGTTTATTGATGTGACTTAGATGAAGATCAGAATTGCGAAGTTCACCAACTTTATCTTGCAACTATAATTTAAATAAGTAGTGAAAAAGAAGAAAAAGAAAAGGTAGCAGCGTTCATGGATTCGTTTTCCATTCAGAAATCAGATGGAAGAATGGAAGAAGCTACTTTTGAGATGTTGAGTTTGTGTCTTCAGGCTTCTGTACTACCTGCTTGATGATAGCAATAAGAAGAGGGCATATCTTGGGTGATGAAGGGGTTCCTTAATGATGGATTCTGCCTTTGAGGGTGTCCTCGATGTTGGAGAGGTTAGTGCTCATGATGGAGCTTGCTGAGTTTAGAACTTTCTGCAGCTTTTTCCAATCATGTTCAATAACTATGAAAGTGATGCAACCAGTTAGAATGCTCTCTGTGCTACACTTGTAGAAATTTGTCTCTTTGAATACTTACCAAAGTCTGGGGCAGCATGGCAGTGTAGTGGTTAGCACAACACTTTACAGTACAGGTGACCAAGGCTCAGTTCCTGACACTGCTTGTAAGGAGTTTGTACATTCTCATTATGACCACATGAGTTTCTTCTGGGTGCTCTGGTTTCCTCCCACAGTTCAAAGATGTACTGGTTGTTAGGTTAATTGGTAGTTGTAAATTGTCCCATGATTGGACTCGGGGGGGCGGGGGGGGGGTGGGAATTGCCAGATGGCGTGGCTTGAAGGGCTGGAAGGCCCTAATGCACACTGTATCTCACTAAATGGATAAATCTCCCCAAACTCCTAATGAAATGTGGTCACTTTCATGCCGTCTTTGTAATTGCATCAGTATGTTGGGGTTAGGGCAGATCTTCAGAGATGTTGACACTCAGGAATTTATAACTGCTTACCCTTTCCACTGCTGATCCTTAGACTTCCCATTCCTGAAGTTCACAGTCAATTCCTTAGTCTTACTAATGTTGAGTAACAAGGTTGGATAATCTAGCCTTGTTTAGTTTTAAACATAATCCCCGCAATAGATTGAAAAAGGATCTTGGGTTATTTCATCAGTTTGCAACATACTATTTTTGCAATTCATTGTTCCAAGAAAATACAAGACATGGAGCAAACTCAACACACTGGAAAACTACATGACTTGTGAATCTTAAAATCTTGTTGGATGGTTTATATTACTTCACTTGCTATATACTACTTTGTCCTTGGCCTCATGAATTTAGTTTAAGGAGTTTGAAGATTTTCACATTAATAAGCTTATTTAAAATAGCATGTTAACAAATGAGTCTTGAGGGCAGATAACTTCATTCCAAAAAATTATTAGACATTTGGGAAATGTCCCTGTGAATGACAAATTTATTATCTTTTATGTAAAAGGTGCCATATTTATTCAGCCAGGAGTGTAAATGGTGCAGATGGTGTGTGTGGAGTATACACAACCATGTTTGTCCTAATAACCTGTTTCTGTACTGTAAACTCTGTTACAATGTAGTAATTGCTAAGGTAATACTTGTAAAACTACTGAAATGCGTTTTATCTCTTATTACATGTGCTCAAATTGTTGTTTGAAACTTGTTAATTTATTTTAATTTCTTTCTCCTTTGACTTTTATCATACTTTGTTACCAGTGTCTTTTTGTACCTATTGGACTAATTACCACTCTTTCTATTTTTCATAGTGCTTTCTCAATGATTTCATTAGATAAGTAAATATTGTTGGCTCTCTGTGAATTTGTCATGACCTTTCTTAACTTGAAGTTCGAGTTAATGGTATTATTAGCTAAAGGATGTAAAGAGGGGTCTGAATACAAGTTTATGTTGAAATTCTCCACAATGGTTAGATTTGAAATTTTGTTTAGCTTTGATACACCATTAATGCAAAATGTTTGTAAATGCATCAATTTATTAAGCACTGAGTACTGATGAATTAATATCTTAAAGCATTTGAGCATTTCTGTTAATGTGGCTTGAAAATAGAGTACTTGTATAGAATGGAAATAGTCAATTAAAATCTATTTAAATGAGGCCTTTAACTTAAGCTTATTTATGTAACAATATATTGAGTTTGGGAGCTGGTTTTGCATACTGCAGCAATGTTTTGATTAATTTACTGTTTGTATTTGCACACACAAGTTAATTCATTTGTCACTTTCTCCATAATCAACCCTAATGTTATGTTTTGTATATGTAATGTTACTGAAATGTTTAACTATAACAGGACCATACTGACTGACTGACTTCCCTCTTTCCAGTACTGTTGGTAGCAATGTCAAGGCATTCCACATAAAATAATGACTAGGCCCCATTTGAGCCATGGTTACAGATGCATTTTAATTTTTGTTAACTTGTTTCTGATCTTTTCCATTGACCATTCATTAATTATGGTGTCCCTTCACCAGTCTAACAGGCCTTCCTATTTTTAATATATATGCTACTCTTCATTCAGATGCACAGTATTAGTTTCAGTGTATATGATGTCAGTAACTTTACCTTAGTTCCTTTTGATTCCACTGTTTCATTGTATCAGTGGTCCAGTTTGGAAGAAATTTCTGCTCATTCAACAAAATACTGGAATGCCAGTAGCCATTGTCTTCAGTCCAAGCCGTATAATCCTTTTCCTAGCTATCAGCTCGCCTTTCTTCAGACTGACCGGTCAAACTTGCTTAAGAGGTAGTTTTGAATCTTGTACTAGTGACCACCAGCATGGTTTATTTTTACTTCGTAATACTAGTATTACCTGCTCCTCCCCTTGCTACTAAAACTTTAATTTGTTCTTCTGTTAATATCAGATTTAACTCTGACACACTTAGGCTATCCTTCCTCATCCTATCTTCCATCAACATGCAATGTTCTGTCATCAGTTTTCTGCTTGCTGACTGCTATTAACTAACCAGTCATTTGATTTTGAAAATTCTCAATAAGTAAGTAAAGCACAAGAGGATAATAAAGGAGATATTTTGGGCTTAAAAAGGTAACTGTTGTGAAGAAACAGGATGCGTATATTGTAGCTCTTCACAGTAGTAAGAGGACTATTAAGGATTTTGGCAACTTTGAATAAACCACTGAGGCCAGGTGAGTTATACTGCAGGCTGTTCAATGAAACAAGGGATTATTTTTCAACCCTTTATGGCTGCAGGAGTAATAGCAGAGAATAAGAGGACATTAAACAACATTACAGATAGGGAGGAAAGAAACTGAACAGTTGAATAACAGTTAGAATAACTTCTGGGGTGGGAAAATTCTGAAGGGCAGTCTATACTTGGAAAGGCAGAGGTTAATCAGGGACATTTAGCATGGATTGCTTCATGGAGATGGGCAAATTAGATTCAAAATTCGCAGTCAGCAAAGGCTATTGGTGGGTTGGAAGTCCACCAGACTCTGCCGTGTTTTAACAGTATAAATGATTTCTGATAAAGAAGTTTGCAGATGATGCACAAGTTAGCTGTGTAATTAGTAAGTAGGAAAACTATTGTGAGAATAGCTAATTTGGTAATTTTGACTGAAAAATAAACCATAGGATATATGTTAGGAATATTAGCAGTTTGGTTTAAAGTAATGTCATAATTTTAATGTATAAAATATAATAAATGCAAAATGAAGACATCTTAAGCGCTGGAATGGAAAGCAGCTTTTTCAAAAAGATGGTGGAGATGGAGAAATTTGCAGAATGAATATGGTTTCTTCAAGGGAAGCAAATGGATAAGTGTGTAAGTTGGTGAGCACATTGAGAAATTGGTCAATAATCTTTCTAACTAAGATGGAGAAAGATTGTTGAAGGTGTCAGAAGATGATGAAGAAGGGGGAGGAAATTGGCAGGGAATTTCAGAATGTCTAATGCAGGGAAAAAGTAGGAAATAGCACTGGTCATTGGTATTACCTTTTACTTTTAAACCTGCTTGGGACAGTCTAAACCCTCCAACTCCAGTGAATTGCTTTAAGTATAGTTATGTTTATTGCCAACTGTATTTTTTGAGGCAAGGTTCCTCAAAGTTATTTAACCAATTAATCTGGCTTTGACTTTTGTGAAGGGTGAGCATTGGCTAACTCATCTCATTGCTCAGCTGCATCGTTTACATTCATACAGTGTGTTTCAGACAAATCCCCTAATTTCTAAACTCCAGGCACTGAACAAGAATGGTGTTCGTGGAAGGACACCACAGAGGAAGCCACTGCTGCATGTGCAGAGAGTTTGAGGGTAAACTACAGTGAAATTCCAACTGCATTTGCTCTTTGTACAAATAGCTTCAGCATTTCCTTCTGATCACAGCCTGTTTAAAATTTTATTCAAATGTCCTTTGTTCCTCAGGCTATAAATCATTTTGGTCCAAGTTGAGTTAATTGTGTGTTTGCTTGATGTTGTCCAAATTGTTTAGACTTGTTTAGAGTGATGATGTCGTCATGTCCAGGATACTTAGCTGAAATGAAGAGAGCATGGTCAAATTCTCCCGGGGAAGTTGGCACTGAGGCTGATCTATAATGCAGATTTGTGGGTGAACTCTAAATTTGAAAAAGACAATGCTGACTCTTCACCATCAAGTAACAGTGGCGCACCTCTGGCACAATCTGGCCCTGTGGCTCAGAGGGGTAGGGAAAGGAAGAAGGCAGCAGTAATGGGGGACTCTATAGTTAGGGGGTCAGACAGACAATTCTGTGGACGCAGGAAAGAAACACGGATGGTGCCAGGGTCTGGGATGTTTCTGATTGCGTCCATGAGATCCTGAACTGGGAAGGTGAACAGCCAGAGGTCGTGGTCTGTGTTGGTACCAATGACAAAGGTAGGAAAAGGGAGGAGGTCCTGAAAATGGACTACAGGGAGTTAGGAAGGAAGTTGAGAAGCAAGACCTCAAAGGTAGTAATCTCGGGATTACTGCCTGTGCCATGCGACAGTGAGTATAGGAAGAGTGAGGTGGAGGATAAATGTGTGGCTGAGGGATTGGAGCAGGGGGCAAGGATTTCAGATTTCTGGATCATTAGGACCTCTTTTGGGGCAGGTGCAACCTGTACAAAAAGGACAGGTTTCACTTGAATCCAGGGGAACCAATATCCTGGCGGGGAGGTCTGCTGAGGCTATTGGGGAAAGTTTAAACTAGAATTGCTTGGGGTGGGGGGTGGGAACCGAACTGCAGAGACGGAGGAAGGGGCAGTTGGCTTACAAATAGAGAAAGCTTAGAGACAGTAGGAGAAGGAGGATAGGCAGGTGATAGAAAAGGATGCACTCAGACTGATGGTTTGAGTTGTGTCTATTTTAATGCAAGAAGCATCTTGAACAAAGCGGATGAGCTCAGAACATGGATCAGTACTTGGAGCTTAGATCTTGTGGCTGTCATCGAGACCTGGATAGCTCAGGAGTTGAAATGGTTACTTAGAGTGCCAGGCTTTAGATGTTTTAGAAAGGACAGGGAGGAAGGCAAAAGAGGTGTGGCACTGCTGATGAGAGATAGTGTCATGGCTGCAGAAAAATAGGAAGTCATGGAGGGATTGTCTGTGGAGTCTCTGGGTGTGGAAGTTAGAAATAGGAAGAGGTCAATAACTCGACTTTTTAAATAGACCATCCAATAGTAACAGGAACATCGAGGAGCAGACAGGGAGACAGATTCTGGAAATTGGTTATAATAACAGGGTTGTCGTGATGGGAGATTTTAATTTCCTAAATATTGATTGGCATCTCCCTAGAGCAAGGGGTTTAGATGGCGTGGAGTTTGTTAGGTGTGTTCAGGAACGTTTCCTGACACAATATGTAGATAAGCCTACAAGAGGAGAGGCTGTACTTGATCTGGTATTGGGAAATGAACCTGGTCAGGTGTCAGATCTTTCAGTGGGAGAGCATTTTGGAGATGGTGATCACAATTATTTCCTTTACCATAGCATTAGAGAGGGATAGGAACAGACAAGTTAGGGAAACGTTTAATTGGCGTAAGGGGAACAATGAGGCTATCAGGCAGGAACTTGGAAGCATAAATTGGGAACAGATGTTCTCAGGGAAATGTATGGCAGAAATGTGGCAAATGTTCAGGGATATTTGGTGTTCAGCGTAGGTACCAATGAGACAGGGAAAGGATGGTAGGGTACAGGAACTGTGGTGTACAAAGGCTGTAGAAATTCTAGTCAAGAAGAAAAGAAAAGCTTACAAATGTTCAACAAAACTAGGTAATGATAGAGATCTAGAAGATTTATAAGGCTAGCAGGAAGGAGATTAAGAATGAAATTAGGAGAGCCAGAAGGGGCCATGAGAAGGCCTTGGGGTTTTCTTTAATCCTGCTTGCCAAGGCATTCTACAAGTAAGTGAAGAGCAAGAGGATAAGACATGAGAGAATAAGACCAACCAAGTGTGGCAGTGGAAAAGTGTATATGGAACCGGAGGAGATGGCAGAAGTACTTAATAAATACTTTGCTTCAGTATTCACTATGGAAAAGGATCTTGGCGATTGTAAGGATGACTTCCAGCGGATTGAAAAGTTTGAGCATATAGACATTAAGAAAGAGGCTAGAGCTTTTGGAAAGCATCAAGTTGGATAAGTCTCCGGGACTGGACGAGATGTACCCCTGACTACTGTGGGAGGCAAGGGAAGATATTGCTGAGCCTCTAACAATAATCTTTGCATCATCAATGGGGACGGGAGAGGTCCCAGAAGACTGGAGGGTTGCAAATGTTGTTCCCTTATTGAAGAAAGTGAATAGAGGTAGCTCAGGAAATTTATAGACCATTGAGTCTTACTTTAGTGGTTGGTAAGTTGATGGAAAAGATCTTGAGAGGCAGGATTTATAAAATTTCGAGAGGTATAATATGATTAGGAATAGTGAGCATGGCATTATCGAAGGCAGGTTGTGCCTTACGAGCCTGATTGAGTTTTTTGAGGATGTGACTAAACACATAGATGAAGGTAGAGCGGTAGATGTAGTGTATATGGATTTTAGCAAGGCATTTGATAAGGTACCCCATGTAAGGCTTATTGAGAACGTAAGGAGGTATGGGATCCATGGGGACCTTGCTTTGTGGATCCAGAATTGGCTTGCCTACAGAAGGCAAAGATTGGTTGTAGACGGGCCATATTCTGCATGGAGGTCTGTGACCAGTGGTGTGCCTCAGGGATGTGTTCTGGGACCCTTTCTCTTTGTGATTTTTATAAATGACCTGGATGAGGAAGTGGAAGGATGGATTAGTAAATTTGCTGATGACTCAAAGGTTGGAGGTGTTGTGGATCGTGTGGAGGCCTGTCTGAGGTTACAGCAGGACATTGGTAGGATGCAAAACTGGGCTGAGAAGTGGCAGATGGAGTTCAACCCAGTTAAGTATGAGGTGGTTAATTTTGGTAGGTCAAATATGATGGCAGAATATTGTATTAATGGTAAAACTCTTTGCAGTGTGGAGGATCAGAGGGTTCTTAGGTTCTGAGTCCATAGGACACTCAGAGCTACTGTTGCCTCTATGGTTAAGAAGGCATACAGTGCATTGGCCTTAATAAACCGTGGATTTGAGCTTAAGAGCTGAGAGGTAATGTTGCGGCTATATAGGACCCTGGTCAGACCCCACTTGGAATACTGTGCTCAGTTCTGGTCGCCTCACTACAGAAAGTTTGTGGAAATTATAGAAAGATTGCAGAGGAGATTTGCAAGGATGTTGCCTGGATTGGGGAGCATTCCTTACGAGAATAGGTTGCGGGAACTCGGCCTTTTCTCCTTGGAGTGGTGGAAGATGAGAGATGACCTGATAGAGATAATGAGAGGCATTGATCATGTGAGTAGTAGAGGCTTTTTTCCCCAGGGCTGAAATGACTAACACGGGAGGGCACAGTTTTAAGATGCTTGAAAAGTACAGAGGAGATGTTGGGTAAGTTTTTTACGCAGAGTTTGGTGAGTTTATGGAATAGGCTGCCAGCAACGGTGGTGGAGGCGGATACGATAGGGTCTTTTAAGAGACTCCTGGATAGGTACATGGAGCTTAGAAAAATAGAGGGCTATGGGTAACCCCAGGTAATTTCTAAAGTAAGTACATGTTCGGCACAGCATTGTGGGCCGAAGGGCCTGTATTGTGCTGTATATTTTTTTGTTTCTAAGTGGCTGCCCAATAAGAAATTAATCTTCTGTTGTAGGATTGGATCCTAAATGCTGATTTGGGGATCCAATCTAAGACCTCTTCCCAGTGACTAAACCTTCTATAACCAGCCATCTTCATCATGATGGATGAAGCAAAGAGCATTTTGGGAGGGGGCAAGGGATTTTACAAACTATCACAGGGTGGCAGTAAAAGACCTGAGCGAGGGGGAAACTGTCCCCAGGGATATCTTGGTTTTAAAAAAAAGGTGCTGCGGGATTGCTGCAAGTTTGAGGCAAAGAACAACCACTGCCTCCTGTACTTCCTCCGTATTGGGTAGTACTTCGATGTTGCCTTCAAGTACGCGGTGGGATGGCAGAAGGTGTTACAGGACTTTGTGGAGATGGGGAATGAGGCTCCACTGTTACTGAAGGTGCAGCTGCTCTTTTCCCCGCCTTTCTCTCCCAATAGCAGTGTGTAAAACTGCAAATGTCCAACCCACATGTGCTGTTTGTGGATGCTGTCACCTAACTGGCCTGTTAATTAATATTGAGGGAGAAGGAAGCTGTATGGATAGTAAGAACCTCTCCACAGACCTTCTCCACAAAAAATGACCACAACATGCCTGTACCAATGCCATGGACCAAAAGGGCTGCCTGAACCCATTTCCTGCCATTGCAGGTGCCCCAGCAGAGTTGGAGCTTACAGACAAATATAGGCAAGAGAGAAATGAAGCCTGTCACCACCCAGCTCCAGGAAACTGGGAACCTCACAGAAGTCATCAGTCACCAGCTTCTGGAAACCACAAATGGCACAAGGTCTAGTGCATCTCTGCTGTGGGAGATTAGTTGTACAGAGGCCATTGGACTCTGTTTTTGGGAGTGGGAGCAGCACAGGAGACACCGATCAGCAGTTCTGGGAGACTGGGAACAGCACAGCATCTGACGCACCCCAGCTATGATAGAGGATGTGGAACAAGTAGAGCCAGAAATTGGAATTTAATACAGGCAAGTGTGAGTGTTGCACTTTGGGAGGACAAACCAGGGGAGGACTTGCACAACGCTTACTCTCACCTAGTCCCACCTACCTGCACTCAGCCCATAACCCTCCATTCCTTTCCTGTATATATACCTATCCAATTTTTTTTTAAATGACAAAATCGAACCTTCCACTTCTACCAGAAGCTCATTCCACACAGCTACCACTCTGAGTAAAGAAGTTGCCCCTTAACTCTCAACTCATGTCCTCTTGTTTGAATCTCCCCTACTCTCAATGGAAAAAGCCTATCCATGTCAACTCTATCCATCCCCCTTATAATTTTAAATACCTCTATCAAGTCCCCCCTCAACCTTCTACGCTCCAAAGAATAAAGACCTAGCTTGTTCAACCTTTCTCTGTAACTTAGGTGCTGAAACCCAGGTAACATTCTAGTAAATCTCCTCTATACTCTCTCTATTTTGTTGACATCTTTCCTATAATTCAGTGACCAGAACTGTACACAGTACTCCAAATTTGGCCTCACCAATGCTTTGTACAATTTTAACATTACATCCCAACTCCTATACTCAATGCTCTGATTTATAAAGGCCAGCATACCAAAAGCCTTTTTCACCACCCTATCCACATGAGGTTCCATCTTCAGGGAACTATGCACCATTATTCCTAGATCACTCTGTTCTACTGCCTTCCTCAATGCTCTACCATTTTCCATGTATGTCCTATTTTGATTAGTCCTATCAAAATGTAGCACCTCACACTTATCGGCATTAAACTCCATCTGCCATCTTTCAGCTCACTCTTCTAACTGGCCTAAATCTCTCTGCAGGCTTTGAAAAGCTACTTCATTATCCACAACGCCACCTATCTTAGTATCACCTGCATACTTACTAATCCAATTTACCACCCATCATCCAGATCATTAATGTATATGACAAACAACATTGGACCCAGTACAGATCCCTGAGGCACACCACTAGCCACCGGCCTCCAACCTGACAAACAGTTATCCACCACTACTCTCTGGCATCTCCCATCCAGCCACTGTAGAATCCATTTTACTACTTCAATTGTAGTAATTGTCTGACACATGATCTGAATCGATTGCAGGTTAAAAAGCAATGTTCTATTACCTTATTCGTAACTTGTATCATTGATTACCTTTTTCAAATTCCATGAGAATTTAATGTTGAATATCTTGTGACAGAATTTGAAGTAAACTTTTTTTTTTATGTTGGTATCCCATCTAACCTTGTGTAGAAAATGTACATTTATAACTTTTGAACTTACTCCACTTTCTATATGGCCACTGATCTGCACCAACTAGCTGTTGCAGTACTAAATACGGCAGGTCAGAAGTTAAAATTAAGTTTCTTGTAGAATACAGAAGAATCATTCCTTGAGGCAGTAGCGACAAAAAAGAACAAAAAAACCTGAGGTTCATGGGTTCATTGTCCAATCAGAAGTATAGTGGAGAGGAAGAAGCTGTTCTTGAAACATTCAGTGTGTGTCTTTAGACTCCTACACCACACACCTTGATGGCAGCAATGAGAGGAGGGCATGTCCTGGGTGATGGAGATCCTTAATGATGGATGCTGCCCTTGGTGGGGGGCATTGCCTTTTGAAGGTGTCCTCGATGCAAGGAAGGCTTGTGCCCATGATGGGGCAGGCTGGGTTTACAACTTTCTGCAGCTGTTTCTGATCCTGTGCAGTGGCCCCTACGTACCAGGCAGTGATGCAACCAGTTAGAATACTTTCCACAGTACGTCTATAGAAATTTATAAGTCTTCTCAAACTCCAAATGAAATATAGCCGACATTGTGCATTCTTTGTAATTACATTGGTATTTTGGGCCCAGGATAGATCCTCAGATGTTGATACCTTGGACCATTTTCACTTCTGATCACTCAATGAGGATTGGTGTATGTTTCCTCACTTTCTCAAAGGCCACAATCATTTTATTAGTCTTGCTGACATTCAGTGCAAGGTTTTTGTGATACCACTCAGTCAGCTGATCAGTTTCACTCCTGTCTACACCTTGTCACCATCTGAAATTCTGTCAGCAATAGCTGTCATCAAGTTTATAGGTGGCGTTTGAACTGTGCCTAGCCTCAAAATCGTAGGTGTAAGCGAGATTAGAGCAGTGGACTAAGCACACATCTTTGAGGTGCGCCACTGTTGATCCTCAGTGAGGAGGGGATGTTATTTCTGATCTGCACAGTATCCTTCGGGTGAGGAGTCGAGGATCCATTTCCAGAGGGAGATGCAAATACCCAGATTTTGGGGGTTGTCAATTAGAACTGAGGGTATGATTGTGTTGAACACAGAGCTGTAGTCAATAAAACAGCAGTCTGATGTAGATATTATTAGTGACCAGGTGATCCAAGGCTGAGTGGAGAGGCAGTGAGGTTGCATTCACTGTAGGCCTATTGTGGCAATAGACAAATTGTAGCAGGTCCAGATTCTTGCTTAGGCATGAGTTGATTCTTGCCATGACCAACCTTCAAAACACTTCATCTCAGTAGATGTGAATGCCACTGGGTGATAGTTGTTGAAGCTGCTCACCCAGCTCTTCTTGGGCACTAGTATGATTTTCACCTTTTTAAAGCAGGTGGTGGGACCTACTTTAAAATGAAAATCATTTTGAAAACAGATTGAAAATGTTCTTGAAAACTCCCACCTGTTGGTTGGCACAGGTTATTAGTGCCCTACCAGGTACGCCATCAGGGCCCAGCACCTTGGAGATTTCACCCCCTTAAAAAATGTTCAGAAGTTGGCCTCTGAGACAGCTCACAGAGTGACCCAAGTGCTGCAGGGATTTGCACAGGTGTTGTTTTATTCTTTCCTTCAAAGTGTGCATAAAAGGCATTGAGCTCACCTGGGAGTGAAGCATTTCAGCCATTCATAATCCTGAAGAGGGGTTCGGCCTGAAATGTTGACTGTTTACTCTTTTTCACAGGTGCTGCCTGGCCTACTGAGTTCCTCCAGCATTTTGTATGTGTTGCTTGGATTTCCAGCATATGCAGATTTTCTCTTGTCAGTTATTCATAATGTTAGGTTTGCTTTTTTTTAGGAAGTGATGGACTGCAAACTCTGCCAGTGCTGATGTGCACCTGATTCCATCTCTAACCTCAATCGGAATTGTTTTTTTGCCTTTAAAATAGACTTCCTGTAGGTTGTACTTGGTCTTGTATAGTTCTGGAGCACTGGTCTTGAATGCCATGGATCTAGCCCTCAGCAGACTATCTTACAGTTCATTCATGGGTTTTGGTTTGGGTATACCTGTCCAGTCCACCAACTCAAAGCAGCCGTGTATGCACTTCTCCACCTCCCTTGATCATAACTTCTTGGTCTTCAGCAAAGTATCGGCATGGGATGGGGCAGTAAGCGTTCTTGATGGTGGTACAACAGTGGTTTTAGTGGTGGATAATCTGTTTTGAGTAGCATAACGTGCAGTAAGAAAGAGGAAAGCTTTGTCTTAAATGAGTCAGAACGTTCAGCACCATCTCTATTTGTGTGAGAGAGAAAGTAAGCATAATGAATTGTGTTGTTAGCACCAAAATGTCACTTTGGCCAAAAACAAAAATAATCTTAATTCCAAAGTTGTTATTTCTATCTGCAGTACAGTTTTCTATAATTGTCCTTGTTGATCTAAACCATACTAAAGTTGAATTTTCATTAAATCGTTGTGTTTTATCATTCTAATACAGGTTAGATAGCTGCATATTGATGTCTGTGTCCAGATCACATTCCCAATTATCTTCCATTTTTCATTTTGTTTGCTATCACATGGAAAAGATTATTATAAGTAGAGGAAAAATAAACTTTTTAGATACTGTGCTGGTGTGTAATTTAGTTGGATGAGTATCTGAAAAGTTTATTTGTTCTGCTTCCTGTCATGAGTGATTCCTACTCCATGAATTTAATTCAGTAGATCAATGAATAACTTTTATATTAATTGAGATGATCAGATGTATCCAGGTATTGCAGAATTGATATTTTTTGTACATGTCTATCTTCTGCACTTTGTCATAAGTTGGTGTCAGACTCTCTTAATATATATAACCAAAGCCAGAATTACTTAACGTACTTAAGGTGCTTAATATATAGAAACATGGTTTATGACTAGCAAACTTAATTCCTAAACCCTCTGGATTGTCTAAATGCTTGGTTAAACTTTGTGACGCATTTAGAAATTCTGAATGTAATCTATACTGTGTATTTTAGTTGGAAGAAAATTGAATTCTGATATCTCGTGACTAGGTTATTTATGAAATTTTAATAAATTTTAGTGAGAAGGAACTGTTAAGAACAAATAGATTTGTATAATTGGTTTTAATTTTGAATATTTTAAAAACTATGAAATTCTCTTCATCCTTTTATGCCACTTCCTCCCTCCACAAAAAAGTAAGGTACCCTTTCTTTGTCATACTGCAGCTAGCTACAAGTTTTTGACTGTTATACTAACTTGTTCCAGTAAATTCACTTTAAAATTGTACATTTGCTCAGCGCATGCTCTTAACTTCACAAGTGTTTAAAAGTTGCCTTGCTCATTTTAAATTGAGTACAGTTCAGTTCTACCTGCTGCGTAATGAATGACTGTAGATCTTATCGTAATAATCTTGTTTTTATTTTGTGAAAGCAATAATGTAGAAAATCAAGCAGTAGTAACTAGATTGCTCTGTTTATTCTGAAAGTGAGTCCATTTGAACATTAAACAAGATCTGTAAAGCTCTGCCTACATTCTTGTTAAGGTATGCTGTGTAAGGATTAATAGGCTTTTTGTATTTGTCTGCTCAAACATGTACAGCCTGACTCCCTAACTCTGGGATAGAAGTGGGATTAATTAATCTGTGGTGACTGAGTCATATGATGATCCACTAAAACTTAATGTTGGAAACGCGTGTGTTGTCTAGGTCTGCTGTCAGCATTGTACTAGCAGAAATTTGATCAAAATGGCCAAACCTCGTACAGACAAAAAGTTGGGTGAGCAGTTTATTCCATGTTCTAACACTTCAATGATAGTTGGGTTGTGACGAGAACAAAAACTGTAAAGATTGAATTTTCAATCTATCTTGCAGTTTTGGAAAGCAACTTGATGTTTTTAAGCTTAATTCTTCTGGTGGTTTCATTAACGTTATTGATTTTACTTTTCCAGTTGACGCTGACGAGATTAAACGGCTAGGAAAGCGATTCAAGAAACTGGATTTGGACAATTCTGGCTCACTAAGCGTTGAGGAATTTATGTCTCTGCCAGAGTTGCAACAGAATCCACTAGTACAGCGAGTCATAGATATATTTGACACAGATGGAAATGGTGAAGTTGACTTTAAAGGTAAGGTTATCAGCAATTAGTATATTTTGGATAATTTATTGGGCACAGTGAAGATAGACAAAATGTTAATTGTTCTGGCACACTTGTATATTTTGCAGGTATGTAAAATTACCTTCAGTGGTATATTACATAATCTTCAGTTCTCAGTTATCAAACTAAAACATGATTGAGTTATTAATGCATCAATGATTAGGTTATTAATGTATCTTTTTTAACTTCGTCCAAGGAATTAACAGATATTGAACAAATCTTGAATACTGTCAACTAATCCTGTTGCACTGCTGGGTGGACTTTCAGAATGAATTTTAATTAGTTTGAACAATATGCTGCTAGGAAATTAGGCTTGTAGCACTCAATAGCACTGAAATTTTACTTTAAAAAATGAATGTTTCTCATATCAAATGAAGATCTACCATATTTCAGATGATTGGATAATCTGATTAAATAGCAGTGAAGATGAGAATTATTTAATCTGATTGTTACGTGGAAGATTTAGCTCAAATTTTCTAAAAGATAAATGGTAGATTTTCATAATCGGGAATTGGTGGGCTGCTAAGCAAAATTTTGTCCCTCTTCAGACAAACAAAATACAAAGTTGTTACTTAAGATGCTATTATTAAAAATTAAACTTGTATTTAGACATGGTATTTAAAAGGGGTATGTAAACAAACTAATACTTACTGAATAGATAAATTTTGGTCAGACTTGAATCGAAGTTAATCATACTATCCTTAAATTGAAATTTGTGTGCTTTATCACCAGTCATCAAATTTGGATGGCTGACCAGCTCAGTTAAGGAGAGTTTTGACGTATGAAGAGAAACTTGTACAGATTGGTTCATTTAAACAATTTTCCATGCAGTCTTAAGAGTTAGAATTTTTTTTTCCTGACCTCGTTTGTCAATTACACAATAGCTGTGAATTTTTTAAATAAATTTTTAAATTATCAACCCTTCCCCCCTCCCCTTAACCCCTCCCCCTAACATATCCCTGTAGAAAGAGGAAAAAAAAGAGAAAAAGAAAGAAAGAATGCCTGGATATCGGAAGATCCCCACATGCTCCATGGAGTTCATAATAGCTTTAGTATATATATTTATTTCTTTCCCCAAATAACCAATAATTTTATCTTCGGAGCACCTATATATTTAATCCTATCTTTTGTAAATAAGGGTGCCAAATTTTCAGAAATATTTTATATTTATCTCAAATTATAAGTAATTTTTTCAAGTGGAATGCAGCTAAAAGCTATATCTATTTTCATTTTCTTAATGTATGTTA
The DNA here is from genome assembly GCF_048418815.1 of Hemitrygon akajei. Classification (NCBI taxonomy): domain Eukaryota; kingdom Metazoa; phylum Chordata; class Chondrichthyes; order Myliobatiformes; family Dasyatidae; genus Hemitrygon; species Hemitrygon akajei. Next base: position 76,316,887 of record NC_133130.1, on the reverse strand, counting down.
AAATTCTTTTTCTTTTCACCGGTCCATTAAGCCCATTATCATTAAAACTTAAAAAATTCAGTAAATTAGTCATTATTTTTAACAGGGTTACTCCAGTCTATAGTAATACCTAACTTTTCAACTTTCGTAGTACCTTAGGGAATCTTTTAAAAATTCTCTGTATTGCTATGTGTCTCCCCCCCCCCCCCCCCCCGATTGTCCAGGCAAAGAAAGAAAGATTAAGGAAAAATAGATTATAAAGAAAAGAAAATACCCCCCTACTAATGTTGTGAATTTAAAAAAACACAACATTACCCCCCTCCGTTGTACGGGTCATGGCAATCGCCATGATTACACATGTGAATCCCGTAGCAATCGATCCAAAGTTCCCCCAGCTCCCCCGTAACATAAAGTATATATGAGAAGAAAAAATAATATCACTACTCTCGACTAATATTTCTCAAATTTTTACCTTTCTCCCCCTATATCATATAATTAAGAATATATTTAAATATTCTTCTGTCCTTAAACATCCATCAACTCCATTCATTGTCCTTGTCTTCATCTTTAATCAGTTTCACTTTTAAATCTTTGGCTGTGGTTTGCGAATATTTGGGAGTTCTTGTGCAAATTCTTCCGCATCCAGATAATCAGTAACAGATCTTTTTCCATCATCCAAAAAAATTATCAGGGTTGCTGGGTGGCGCAGTATAAATTTATAACCCTTTTCCCATAAAACTTTTCGCTGGGTTAAATTCCTTCTTTCTGTTCAAAAGGTCATAACTTATATCAGGATAGAAAAGAACTGTTTTCCCTTCTATCATCAATGGCCCGTTTCTCTTTCTGGCACGTTGGGCAGCCGCCTTCAGGATCTTTTCTTTATCTTGATATCTTAAGCATTTTATCAAGATTGATCATGGGTTTTGATCAACTTGAGGTCTTGATTCTAAGGCTCTGTGAGCCCTTTCAATTTCAATTAACTTTGTTCCTTCTTCCATTTCCAAAATTTCCAGAATCCATTTTTGAAAAAAAATTATTGGATCCTCTCCCTCTATACCTTAAGTCCAACAATCTTAATATTATTTCGGCTGCCAAAATTTTCACGTACATCCACTTTTTCCAACAACCGTTTTCTTTCTGATGTCCAGGCAGAAATATTATCTTCCATTTTATTCACTCTATCAATGGTGTCTCCCGTTGTTTCTTCCAAGTTTTTAATTTTCTTGTCCATTTTGTCCTGTCTTTTCATCATTTTATCAAACAATCTTCATATTTTAATATCTTTTTTATTACTTTTAATGCTTTAAATTCATGCATTATTTGCATCAACAATTTTTTAATGTCTCCAATATCACGTCCAACCTCTTCCTGTTGCTCTTCTTTGTTTATCTCTTCTTCTTTATCTGATTTATCCAGAGAATCTGATTCCACCTCATATTCACTTTCACTTTCAGTTCCGATCATAGCTGGGATTTGTAGTTTGGGTTGCTCGTGTTTGCACATGCCCCTTCCTTCACGCATGCGCAATTCCTGTTGCTCATTTTTTTGGGAAACGGTTGATGTTGCCGCCGTTTCCTGTTCTGTATCGCTGGAGGTAAAATGCACTTGAGCCCGAGGCTCTTTCATGGCGGCCGGCCTTGATTCTTTTCCAACTTGTGTTGTCTTCAAAGTAGTAGTTTTCTTCTGCTTCTGTTTAGGAGACATATCTTAAGACAATCCTGAGTAGTTTATAAGTAATTTTTAAAAAGTATTTACTAACTTTTCTTCACTTAAACATTATTTTACTGTTTTTTTACGGGAGAGCTGGATTTCCACGTCTCGATCCTACATCATCACGTGACGTCCCCCAATAGCAGTTAATTTGTACCTTTATGATTTCCCTGGTTTAAGGGTGTGATGTATTCTGTTTAAATGTTGATTGAATATTAATAGCTGGATTTCACTTTTGCTTCAAAAGTTGGTAGTGTGAATATTGATTATTAAGAGAAAGACATTTATTTAATTTGAATTGCCTTGGGAAATTCTGAATGTTGTTTCTACCTCTTAATGGGACTGAACTCCAGATGTCTTATGGTCCATGAATTCAGTTTGGTTTGTAGATTGATCTGGCAACTAAATGTAGCCAGGTTGCATTGGTCTTAAGCTGATTTAATCTTCCATTGAGCCATATGAGGTATTTAGCAGTAATTCTCTGAGTCCTTGAATGGATTTGGTTGAAGGTAATGTGAAGTGCCACCTCTCATAAAAATAGCTCAATAATCGGAGCTTATTGCAATAAGGGAGACTTGCAGACTGCAGGGTGAATTTATAAAGGTTGGATTGATCAAGAAATCCAGGAAAACTGGCATTATTGATGCAATTGAAACTGGGGATCCTAACTTTCTGATTTTGCTTTTAAATGCCATTTGAAGATGTCTGTAAAGTCTCTCAAATTCTTACATTAATGTAGGAAAGAAATGTTGGAGCATTTCCCTCATAACTAGTACATTATCATATGTAAAAGTTGATTATTTCTCCATGCTTGTCTAATCATGGCATTTATTTGTGCTTCCAAATGCTACTGTGTAGTATCTGTTTTTATTGCTTTTATTTGTTGCCACATTCTTTTGCTTTCTTTTACCTAATTTGTAATTTTAGGATGAGGAAGTGCATGCTGGTCACATCAACAGTCTGTGCAGCCTGATATCACCTATTTGATATCTTAGATCTAAAATCGATAAATATTACCCATTTTAGCTTTTAAAGCTGTGTAATTTCTTTGAATTTTAGACCAATAGGTGACAAGCCACTTTTTGCTTTTCAAGATACATTAGTATCTAGTTTTTTTTTCAGGCCACATTTTTAGTCTGTAAAAATAATTTTAAGTAAAATGATCTTGTCCATGAATTGAGCTGACTCTTCTGATCTATGGTTAATGCTTGGTTTACTTGCAGACACCCCCCCCCCCCCCCCAACCCCCAGTATCTATTATTGTATTGAAACTTAACTTGTAGTAGCAACTTCTACACTACTGCATAGGCTGGCCCATGGTTGCACTGGTGAATTTTAATAGTCAATGGGACATTGCAAATTTCTCTTGCCTCCCCAGCTCCCTGTGCTTCATGGATCTTGTAAATCAAGTGTATTACATAGACCAAATTTTCTCACATGGTATTTCACTATTTTAACGTAGCCACCTAGTTACTATTAGTAATGAGCTCTTTTGCTTGCAATTGAAGCCTTTAATTCTATGGATGTTTCAGAGTGCACCCGTTCTTTCTATTCTCACTACCATTAGATGAATGATGTCCTATTGTTCTCAGGATATTTAGTCTGTAAGGTATGGGGTCTATCAAAGTTCAACCAGGTCCATTCTGAAAATAAGGCTCGGAGATAGCTTCTTTGAAATTTTATCTATGAACATTGTTTCAGTTAAGTTGCCAGATGTTAGCTTTTCAGAAAAATTCTTAATTCTCAAAGTTAAAGTCAAAAAGCAAGTTCAAAGGTTTGTTTTATTATCAAGGTATAGATTCAGAATTCAACTGAGATTTGTTTTCACCAGATTGCCATGAAATAAAGATAAATCACAGAACCCCCCCCCCGGATGTAAAAGGAAATAGTGTAGCGGTGTGCTACACGCAGCGCTAAAATAACGACACGGAGTCGGTAAACTGCAGTTAAAGAAAGATTTTATTCGAACTTCACAGCCTTGCTTTAAAGCCTCCCTGATCCCGCCCTCCCCGGGCGCGGATGCTGTAGGGGCACGTACTCACAATCCCCCCCGCAGGCTTTTCCCTTTGTTGGTGAAGCAGACCTGGCGCCCTTTTGGGACTGGCCTTTGTGCCGGCGTGCTGGCTATTTGTGAGCGCTAGGAAGCTGGTTCGAGTGCGCTAGGAAGTGGGTCGCCACATAACCCCCCCCCCCAGAACCGGCAATACACCCCCCAATGTCCACAGTCTGGGCTGGACCCTGTTTGGGAGGCCGGCCTCTGCGCCGCGGTGCCGGAAACTCGGAAGTGGGTTGGCACAATAGAAACAAGAACTCTGAAATCCCAAACCTCTCCCTTGCTCAAAAGCTAACAGATCACCCATATAGAAAATGACAGCTAGAACATCAAACCCCAAACCCCTAACCTCCTCCCTTGCAAAGAAAATGTTACCCATGGGGGGAGGGCCAAAATAACATCAAATCCCCAACTGCCTCTTTCACATACAAAAAACTTAGATCGCCCACACGAAGAACATCAGAACCCAAGTCCCCAACTCCTCCCTCAGAGAAAAACTAACATACTGCCCACCCGGGAAACAGGGACATCCCCAGTACCTGAACCCCCAACCCGTCAATTGGCAACAGGAAAGAAAACAGAGAGACCAATATAAACTAGAGTCTTAGAGAGCGACTGCTGACCCGTGGCCTTCCCCTTGATGTTTCAATCTTCCTTGATGCGTTGATTGGTGAGAAATGGAATCGATTATGGCCTTACACCCTGCCTCTGGTCTTCTCAAAATAAATGTTATAAAAGTACATATTTGTCAGCAAATACTACCCTGAAGTTCATTTTTTGCAGGTATACACAGAACAAAATGTATAATAGAATCAATGAAGAACTACACACAAAGACGGACAAATTGTGCAAATGCAGAAAGTAATAATAAATAACAGAACATGAATTGTTGAGTCCTTGAAAATGAGTTCAATGATCAATTCAGTGCTCTGGTGAGATGTCCATGCTGGTTCAGGAGCCTAATGGTTAAAGGGTAATAACTGTTCTTAAACCTGGTGGTACAGGACCTGAGGCTTCTGTGCCTCCTTTCTGGTGGTAGCAGCAAGAAGAGAGAATGGCCTGGATGGTAGGAGGCCTTGATACTGCTTTCTTGTGGCACTGCTCTCTAGTTTGCTCAATGGTGACAAGGACTTTTCCTGTGACGGACTGGTCTGTATCCACCACTTCATGTAGGATTTTCTGTTCTTGGGCATTGGTATTTCCATACCTGGCCATGATGCAACCAGTCAGGATACTCTCCACTGTGCATCTACAGAAGTTTTAGATGACGTGCTGAAACTGCACAAAGTACTAAGGAAGTAGAGACGCTGCCACGCTTGCTTTGAAATGGCATTTACACGCTGGTCCCAGGAAACTTCTTCTGTTATGATAACACCAGGAATTTAAAGTTACTGACCCTCTCCACCTTCAATCTTCAATGAGCACTGGCTCATGGACCCCTAATTTCTTATCCATATAATCAATAATCAGCTCTTTGCTTTTGCTGATGTTGAATGAGAGATTGTTGAGGCACTATTCAATCAGACTTTCAATCTTGCTCCTATATGTGTAGACAAATACTGGAAAATGCTCTTTCAATTAAATCTTCAGAGACCTTCACAGACCATTGGTTATCCTTGGGCATGGCTTGTTCAAGTTTTCTATCCAGAGATGATTGCTTTTAACCCTTTGCATGTTACCTTTGTTTTATTTCTTCTCAATTTTATACATATACATAATCTTATATTTTCTTTAAATATATTAAGTCTTTTGGAAAATTATTTATTTTTTAATGGTTTGCGGGATATAAAGTTGCTGTTATTCTGTGAAACATTTAAAAACAGTGATTAAACATTGGTGGGTGTTTACTAGAGTCACATGCACAAATCTAGAAAATCTACTAGACTGGAGCACCAAAGACAGTGAATTTCATCAGTGATGTCTTCCTTCGAGCAAAGCTGAAGTAGATTAATGAATCCTGTTACTGCTGGAAATGCAGGGCTTGGAGCCAGAACTCTTGGACCAGCAACAGAATCCAGTTCAAATTTGGATTACCAGATCTTTTGATGCCAGGGAATTTCTCCAGAATTGAATAAAATCTGAGATCATTAAGAACAACCTGGGAGATAAATCTATCAATGTATTGGTATTTGTGCATATTTTGTCTGTGGACCAGAGGATATTAGGCCAGTCAAGTTGACAAATTTGAAAGCATGTATGCAAGGCAGTGCTACAGTTGTCGATTATGCATATCGAGGATTGGGTCATGAAGTTGGAACAAGGCAGGTACTCTAGTGCAAGCTCAGGTGAAGATGACACCTTGTTCAAATTTAAAACTGGGTTAGGAACAGTTCCCACTTTGACCAAGCTGTTGGTTTAAGGATAGCCATTAATATAGAGTTATCATCTAATACATTAGATAGGGTCAGACTAGAATTAGAGATCTGAGGTGAAATATTTAACGGGAATCTGATCAGGTATTCAGTAGTACTGGTTGTGGAATGAGCTGCTAGCAGAGGAGGTAGATGTGAGTACATTTGTAACATTTGAAAGAAGTTTGTCTAGGTACATGGATAAGAGGGGTATGTATGGCTAGGGTCTGGGTGCAGGTAGATAGGGTTAAGTAGAAAACTAGGCCAGTATGGACTAGATGTGCCACAGGACCTGTTTCTATGCTGTAGGGCTCTATCATTGACACTGGCAACCCCTTCTTCAGGTGGGTCTGAGATGGACTTGATGAAATTCCAGTGTTTTTAAAAATCTAACTAAACTCAAAAATAGTCTATGTATGAATTAGACTGTCCACATTAGTATTTGGATTACAGATGTCATAATAAGTTGCAGCACATGCTAGTAATGTACCATTGCACTAGCTGCTGATCTTTTGGTAAAAATGACCAAACTGGATCTGCTGGTGTTGATGTTATTTGAAGCTGACTCAATCCTTTGCAGAAGCAGGACCTTGAATGATGTAATGATATCAAGTGGTGGCCAGACCACACCTTGCCGTTGAACAGAAACAATCTTTGGGGGTGCAGCTTTTTCCCCATTAACAGTATTAACCAACATCAAAAATGGCTGTGGTATTTGTAACATACAAAGCGATTAGAAATCATTGATAGAACGAAGGAAATTTTATTACAAAAAAATTAACCAATTTAGTTACAAGATATAAATTTCCTTGTACTTGCCCAGTTTTCTCTCAACTCTTCCTCTTTATTTAACTGAATGTAGATGTTTAAATATATGGAATTATGTTGGATTGTGGGGAAAAACCGGAGCACCCAAAGGAAACTTGCGTTGCTATGGGCAAGGTGTACAAATTCCTTACAGTCAGCAGTGGAATTGAAATGAATCACTGTACTATAATACTGTTATGCTAACTGCAATGCTACCATAATGCCTCTGTGTAACTTGCTGGAGGATCAGCAAACATTCTTCACTTTAAATGGCAAAATGCAGCAAGTTTTGCGTTCTGCTGCTGAACAATATTTGGAGACGAAAGACAGCTTGTTCATGAATCATCAGCTAAAAATGTTCTACAAATTTATGCTTTTTGTTTTCTACAGGAATCACAAGCTTGACACATGCAGGCAGGTCAACATGAAATTGTCTGTTTTTCCCAGCAAGTTTTGGCCCAGCAAGAGTTGATTACTCTAACATATAGAGGAATTATCATTTACAATCTCCCCAAGTGTTAAAGATTTTGTCATGTTTTTGAATATACATTCTTAATTGACTATCCTTGGAGACCCTGTTGAATGAAAGAAAGCATAGTTCTCCCTCTTTTTAAATAAGAAAATGTTCATTAAAAGTTTAAATACATACAGCAGATTGAAAAATTAAATGAAGGAAAAGGAGGAATTTAGTGTTTGGGGGCTTTTAGTGGTTTCTGCACTGTTTTGAATTAATATAATTGATTCTTAAACAAGTAACTTTTTGTTTTATGCTACAGTAAGTTTCCTCTTGAACCTATTGGCAATGTAAAATTCATAACTAAACAAAGTTCTGGTCTGAAGCCTCTCTTTTGGATGCTGGATTCTATAATCACTGTATAGTACTGTATAGTTTTACTGTATTTTTACTGTAGTAAAAATTTTTACTGTGTTTTACTGTATAGTACTGCTTTGGTTATTAACCAGTTTAAATAACATAAATGATCAGCCAACTCAGGTACAACTAGCTGTTTTGTAATCATTTCTTGCAGAATTTATTGAAGGGGTCTCCCAATTTAGCGTTAAAGGTGACAAAGAACAGAAATTGCGATGTGAGTATATTTGTAATTCATCTTATGATTATGCTAAACATTATTTGATTTTCACTTTGATTATCTTTATTAGTGCTTGAAAAATTGCTACAATTAATTTTATCCTCAACTTGAGGTTGACCTTAGGGCAAAAAACTGCTTCTTAATAAACTATCAGGTTATGAATAGGGTTAGAGGCACAAATTTTATTTAATTTTAGATGTTAAATTTTAGAGGCATAACTGTTCTACTCTGCCACCAGTAATACTAGTGGAGTATTCAATGATTGGATATGCCTTCATTCAGAATTAGTCTCAGTGGATGAATGGATCCTGTGGCACTAATTAAACAAGTGTTTACCTGGCCAGGTTTCATCCTTGGCCAACGTTACAAAGGAAACAGATGTCCTGCTCATTTATTTATTTCCCCCTGTGGGAATTTGTTGTTCATTCATTAGAACAGTAACAGTACTTCAGAAGAGGTTGATATGCTCTAAGAAACATAGGGACATATTTGTCCTCAGTCTTGTTTCACCATTTAGGGATATGTTATTTGTAATCTCATTCTAAATGCTAGTTTACATTCCATATTCCTTCATATCAATGTCTTTAAAAATTATGTTTAAAAATTTATAAATGCCCTACTATTAGGAGTGGTTAATGGAAAAGGTTTCAAACTTCTGCTACTATTTATGAATAGAAATTTTTCACATTGGTTGGACCCAGGTCCAGTCTGAAAGATCAGGCTCTGACTTTTGTTTCCGCAGTTCTGGACTCCAACTATTTGGAATAACTCCTCTCCAACCTGTTAGTCCAATCATCTGTTATTTTATCTAGAATTGTGTGTAGTCCTTGTAATAAAACCTTTGGAATTTCAGGCATGGTGCACTACTTTCAAACTAGGGTTAGAAATAAATGCTTGTTAGTACTGGCACAGTTTTTATTTGACTCAAAGATAAAAAGCTTAATTGAATTGTTGGCCTTTAATTGTTTTTCTGCTTCAGTTGGTGAAATTTTTAAAAATCAATTTGCCTCTTTTCTAGTGTTACTTTCTACTTTTCATTAAAGCTTTATTCTGTCTTTTTGATCCAAAATGCATTTGATTATATTGGTAGCCATTTACTAACATTGTATCCAGTCAAAACTCTATTAGCATCTCAGTAATGTTTTTAATCTATTCTGCTTACTACTTAGTAATCCACTATGTGTTTCTTTTTTCCCCACCTAAGTCACTTATAAATCCAGTGATGAGTTGCAATTCAACAGTGTCTCTTACAGGCACTATTGATAACCTCTTGTATTTGAAAAAGCCTCCACTAATGCTTTCTTTTATTTATTTTCCCAGCTAATTCAATAATTTGTTGTGTTTTTTGAGCATAAATTTTAACCAACCATCTCTTATGATGGATGTCCAGAATAAATGTTTTCAATATAGGTTCCCTTCTCCACCATTTTATCTGCCACTTACAAAATTTCCTTTGTTTCAAATGTATTTAAAAATAAATTTTGTTTTTGCTTTTACTTTAATCATTTGTGATATAATGAAAAGTGACTTTAAACCCTATTAGTTTTAAAATTGTGAAAGATACGAACTTTTAGTATTAGATTATTACTTTAATACTTATAGTATGGTTCCCCTGTTAGTCCTTTATATCTGTGTACTAGTTTTATTTGAATTGTATTTGGGGCAAAGACAAATATTTTTCAAAAATTTTAAAGTAAAGCCAGAATATCAGAAGCTTCCCACTTTTTAATCCAACAGCTATTTCATAATACCTTTCTTTTCATCAGTTGCTTTCCGCATCTATGACATGGATAAGGATGGCTACATCTCTAATGGAGAGCTTTTCCAGGTGCTGAAGATGATGGTTGGGAACAATCTAAAGGACACTCAGCTACAGCAGATTGTAGATAAAACCATAATTAATGCAGATAAAGATGGAGATGGAAGAATATCCTTTGAAGAGTTTTGTGCAGTAAGTTGATCTATTTTCTTATATGATCTATATATTCTTCCAACAAGAATATATTTTTGCTAAGATCTATTAACATAGAGTAACACTTAATTGAGTCTAGCTTTTCATCCATTTGTTAGTGATGTAAAATATTTTAAATACATTTTAGATTTTAATCATAAAAGGAACATTGAAGTGTTTCTGCTAACAATGATTATTAATGACCTTTGAATTGTAAGTGTCTTTTCAGAATCGGTTTAACTACATTGAGATAACTTTAGCTTAATTTGCTATGTATATTTGCCTCTAATTAGCTCATTTCCTATTTGGCATACTTTTTCAGCACCTTTGCTGAAAAATGCAACTGGGACAGACATTTGCAGTCATTTCTATTAACTCTATTGAGCTGTTAAAACACTATATCTGTCTTCCCATGTCACTACTTATTGAAAACACATGTATTTGTACCTTTAAGCACCATTATTTCCAGTTGATACAATTTGCAAATATTGCTAATTGTATGATTGCATGAAATAAAATTAAGGTTATTCAGCATTTTGGGAATATTTGTTTTAGGCTCATTAAAATCTTGATTTTTTTTTGAGTGCACAGATTCTTTATTGTGATTGCATTTGTATATAATTCTTAAATATGTGATGCAAGTCCAAGGATACCATCAATCTAAAAGAAGGCAGTTCACAAGAATGATCCATCTTTGGTTTAAGGTGTGTCTGGCTCTGGGCCTGTATCGGATGGAGTTTGGAAGAATGAGGTAGGGTGGGGGAGAATCTAATTGCAACCTACTAAATACTGGAAGACCTGGGTATGGTGGATGCGGGGAGAACGTTTCCATTAGTAGGAGAGTCTAGGTTCCAAGGGCTTAGCTTCAGAATAAAGTGGTGTAGAATGGTGAATAGGTCAGAGGATGTTGGAGGCCAAGTCATCGGGTGTATTTAAAAATGAGATTGGTAGGATCTTGATTGCTGAAGGAGTTAAAGTTTATATGGATGTGGAAAACTGGCTTTGGAAAAAATACTCAGCCATATTTGAATAGCAGAGTAGACTGGATGGGCTGAATCATTGGTCCCCAACCACTGGGCCACGGACCGTACTGGGCCGCAAAGCATATGCTACCGGGCTGCGAGGAAACAATGAGTCAGCTGCACCTTTCCTCATTCCCTGTCATGCCCACTGTTGAACTTGAATGCACGCGAGGTAATCAGTCACCTAAACACAGTGATACCCTTGTGCCAGGGATCACCGGTTGGCTTTGGGTAACTGGCCGCCTCGTGCGGCCAGCGGGAAGTGCAGTTGCTACCGGCCTGAAGCTGGACGCTGCCTCTAAACCTGTTTAGCACACCGAATGTTCGTGGGGAACCCGGTGCTAAAATATTTGCAGAGGACCTAATTCAGGCTCAGGGTTTCTTAAGTAGCAGAGCAGCTACCTCGCTGTGATCTACTGAAAGTTGTCCCTTGAGATAAACTTTTGTCGGCCAATAGATCCTACCTACCTACAAGGGGGCGGGTACGCACTCTGTCGCACTTCTCGGTCGGTCGTTCTCTCCAGACCGCGACTGCCGCAGGGACCTCCGGCCCTTACCTTGTCCTCTCACTGTTATGTTGCAGTGATTTTATATGTTTATACGAGGAAAATATGTGCTGTGTTTATTATCCAAACGTTACTTAAAATGTTATGATGCTATTGACTTATAAGTGAGTTACAATTGACTTATCACTATATTCATGCGAGGAAAATATGCGCTGTGTGTTTAATATTAAATTCGTTAGATAAACCCTTTTAGAAACGGAATTGAGTGTATTAGCCACTTATAAGTGACTTATAGTTGACTTATCACCAATATTCCAGTCGTGATTAACACCCCCCCATTGGCCGGTCCGCAAGAATAATGTCAATATTAAACAGGTCCGCGGTGCAAAAAAGGTTGGTGACCCCTGGGCTGAATGATCTAATTTTGTATAGAAACAAGTTGATGGTTTCATATTATGAAGCAGAAGATAATAGCATTTGGCCCACTAAATCTGTAAGATTTTGTCCTATTGTCCTGCTGTTCTTTAGTCCTATATTTTTACTTCAGCTGCGTGTATTTCCCTCTATGATATCATGCCTATTCATCCTACTTTGTACACCTCTATCTTCAATCTAGGATGTTGTCTTTTTTAAGTTTTGGATTCTGAGAAGCCCAACCTTGTCTTTACTTATTTTGTTATTATACTTTTAACCTTTTTCAATGTCTTGACGCAAGAGATGTATTAGTTATTAAATCTGGCTGTTTTATAACCAGAAGGTTGGGGGTTGTGAAAATTAGACCATAAACCACAAGATATGGAAGCAGAACTTAACCCATCAGGTGTGCTCTGCCATTCAATCAAAGTTGATATATTTTCCCCCTCCACTCCATTCTCCTGTCTTCCTGCATTCTTTGATGCCGTTACTAATCAAGAGCCTATCAATCTCTGCTTTGGGTGTCATGGTAGAGTAAAGCTATTACAGTGCCAGTAGTTTGAGTTCAATTCTGCTCTTCACTGTAAGGAGTTTGTACATTCTCCTCATGAATATGTGGCTTCCTCTGGGTGCTCTGGTTTCCTTTCACATTCCAAAGATGCATGGGTTAGTAAATTAATTGGTCACATGATATAATAGGGCAGCATGGGTTCATTGAGTTAGAAGGGTCTGTAACTGCTATATCTCTACATAATGTATATAAATATACCCAAGAAATTGGCCTCTACAGCCGTCTGTGGTAATGACTTTCACCATCCTCTGGCTAAAGAAATTCCTCCTCCCCTGTTGTAAATGGGCACCTTTCTACTCTTGTGCTGTTGGAGGCCAGAAAGCTTTGGATCAATAAGAACCTCTGTACAGTATGAGGACTGGGAGAATATCTTCTGCAGCACTCAATTTCCAGAGAGGACTATAATTGCCAGATTTACCTTTGCACCATTGTAAACCTACAATATTTGCCTTTTTACTATCCTCTGGCATCTAAACTTTTTATTTTAATGTTATGTGTGTCATTTAAAAGCTTTATCTTCTAGCTGAAGTGGTTGCGTTTTCTATGTTGTATTCACTATTGATGGACATCATTACATGTACTTTTCCATTCAGGTTGTAGGAGGCCTAGACATCCACAAAAAGATGGTGGTTGATGTGTGACCTCTTCAAGACTCCACCCAACACTTCTGCTTTCTTCTCCATTTCTGAAGATCTGCCCAAAATGTCCAGCAATGCTTTGTGTATTTAATGGAAGTATTTTCTCTGTGAAGCCACTTTTTCCAACATGAGCCTCATGAAGCCAACTAAGTGTTATTGAACTGCAATTCTCTCAATAACCTAGTGTAGCACTTTAAAATCTGAAGGACAGCTGAAAAGGAGCATCTCAGTGTGGTGAAGGGGCAGGGGTTGGATTTTTATTTATTTCATTCTCATCTTTTATAAGGAAGTATATCTAGAGCTTTGTAAATGTATAAGTAGTAAGTTGGGCTTCAATAAACGATGCAGAGACTTGATTTAAAATAAAGTAGTCTACGAAGTGCCAAGCATGGATTACACAACCCATTTTAAAATATCTTTATCATTGTTTTTATTTGGCTCCCCATTATGTATTTCATTTCATAAGATTATAAACTTGAAGTTAATTCTTGTGAGCAGAGTTTACTTTTGTTTTAGTATATTCTCTATTACTGTAAACATCTTTTCTGATCACAATTTATATTAATGTTCCATATTTTAAGTTCCTTTTTAGGGACTTGAAGCTAGTTCATCTTTCAGTAATTCCTCTAGCATAATGTAGATGGCAGGAATGATTAAGTGGCAGATCTTTATATTGATAAGGTAATTTGGTGAGGAATATCAAGTAGACATTTAACCACAAGTTGGTATTTTTGCTGTTAAATTGATTAAACAGTCCAGTTTGCAAGGAAACTTAAAAAAACAGCATAACCTCCAACATCTTTATTAATAACGCAGTTCATTGTACCATGGATTGAAAGTTTTTAATCTAGCTTTTCAGATGGATGCCTTTTTCAGATTGAATTTCTGTTTATTGTCATCCATTTACAATCTTGAGTTTTAGTATGTTTGTGAGGAGTGAGCTGTTTCTACTTTTTTTTTGTAAAGTAAACAAAACTTGCAACAATTAGCTACTTAACCTAGTCTGTTCATTTAATAAGATGTCTGTTGGGATAAAGGGGGGACTAGTTTATTTTCTTCGCAAAGATTGTTCAAGCGCCTCTGTACTATTGCTGTTCCTTCAGTTAAGTGCTGCACTCTGGTGGGCTCTAACTCAGTGTGAGAGATCCAGGTGCTTGGTGTCCTTGCATGATAAACTTTTTGCATGTAGATTGACTGAAATGTTCCTCTTGTTTACATAAATTACAATGTTCAAAGAAGTTGCCAAATGTTGGTAAATGTTGAAAAAGAACTCCACTAACTTTCTTCCTCTGGATAAGTACATGGCTTGTAATTACAGCCAGTTGTGTCTGCTCCAGTGTCAACTGCCATGTGCTCTGTTTCAAGGGGAATCTAGTCTTGTGAATTTATTTGTACATATTTGTTAGTCATGTAGGGAAAATGTTCCCTTTTGCTTGTGCATAATTTGACTGCAGTCTGAAATCGTGTACATCTTTTTCCTTAATACAAGGGAATGTTTTTAGTTTTATGTGGGTGGGGGGTGGCAAGTGAATGTTGAGTTTTCTTCTCTGCATGTTGCATCATATGCGGTGGGACTATTGGAACCTTCATACTGTACAAGTAAATGGAAAATAAAATATTTGAAACTCTTTTGCTTTTAGTCCCTAAGCTGTTCACCAGTTATTTGATGGCTCCAGTATGTCTAATCATAAGGTGAATTTTAATCCAAACAAGAATTGAGGGCTACCTTGTATATAAAACTATTAAACCTAATGGTTGTATACAGTTTGTGATCATGGTTTTGAAATAAATAACCAGAAACTTAACGGTTACACTGGCTAAAGTAAAAGTTTATTATCCATAATTAAATCTGTGGATGACAGTCACGTAAAGTGCAAATTCAAAGCAGTGACATACACTGCATGTTCAGAAGCGCTCTGCTGCTCTGCTTGCCACTGTCCGAATGTTACCATAGACTTTAGATGGAGGGCTCCCTGAAACAAATTTTAAAAATTATCAGCAACATTGAATTAAATTACAATCCAGAAACAAGCATTGTAGGAGATATTCTTGGATTTTAAGTAACTATGTAAAGTTTGGCTTGCTTGGAATGCAAACTAAGCCCGGAGCCAAAGTTGCTTGAGGAATGAAAGGAAATCTTAAATTTGGTCAACTTTCGATAACTGAACAAATTAAACTTATGACATACCATTTTACTCCCTGCTGCAGGCGATGACTAAAGTTAACCTAATTAAGGCCTAGGAGGTCAATACAGGGGCATTTACAAAAGAAATAGGAATAAACAATTATGGATGTATCAAACTCAACTGGTAGCAGAAACATCTTTTCCTTTTGCCCATAGAGATCCTACTTAAAGGATTAAAAACAAGCCCTATTATACAGCCACCTATTTTCCTTAATGTATTCTGCAATCATGCGGAGTGACAATGCAAGCTGATATTTGATATAAAACTTGCATTAATTATTTTAGATGTTGGAAACCCAGAGCAACACAATGCTGACAAAACTCAGGAGGTCATGGCAATAGGAATTTGTAAGTGGTTGGCCACTGGGAAATTCCATGCTTGGCAGTTAGTGAGGTGCTTGACCTAGTTTGTCCCCCAATTTTCACCAACTTAGGAGGCTGTAGCAGGAGCACCAGATACAACTGATGACCCCTGCTTCACCTGGGACGACAGTTTGGGCCCTGACGAGGTAAACTGGCAGATGTAATATCTCAGCCACCTGCAAGGGTATATCCCAGGAGGGAGATTAGTGGGACAAGCAAATCACATAGGGAGTGATCCTTGTCGGGGTTTGGGGAGGGGTAAGACGATAAAGTTGTTGCAGAAAATGTGTCAAATGCAGTGGCCCATTGGGTACTACTAAAGAACAGGAATGGTGGCAGAAAGGAAACTTCTTTGGGGGGGGGAAGAGAAGGACATTTCTGATGTCCAGGTACAATGGAGATGAAGGAACTGAGGAAAGGGTATATTAAAAAAAAAATAGAAACAGGAGATGGGTATAGTGAAGGTAGCTATGGGAAATTGATAGGCTTGGAACATGGACTGTTCTATGTAGCCAACAAAATGGCAGACATAGCTGTGGCCATGGCTACCTCTTGAGTCTGGAAAGAGTGGGAGGAAAACTCAAACTTATGGAACTGATGTTACTGAACCTGAAAGCCAAACTGTTACTGCCATTTTAGACATTCAAAGGGATAAAGAGCAGGAATTAATCAGAGGAAGAGTTTTAATGTCCATTAAGGTAAAGCCCAGATAAACAGTAAGGTTAGCAGCAAGAATTCTATCACCCAGAGAATGAAGTTGCCAAAATCGCAGGTGCAGAAAACTGGGCAAGCTTAAGCAGTAATAATATGGATTAGCTTTACTTGCAGCTCCTACACAAATCAGCTCAATAATGAAATGAAATAAGGATATTGTGCAAGACCATTTTTTAAAAATTCATCTGTCAAGTAGTACTATATGCTACACAAGGTTAAGATTAACACATGCACAGACAGAAAAGGTAGCCAGCTTTATCCCTGCAGGCTTCAAATTCATTAATGCTTTTCTAAACTTATAAAAGCAGCATCACAACTTCTGGTATTCCAGGTTTAATTTTCATACTATCAAAACCATCCTTGCCACAGTTCTTTAATGACCAAATTTATGAACTACTTGGGACCTGTCAACCAGTTCTACTGAAGTTGAAATTGCTCTCTACACAAGTACATCATCCTTCATAAGAATCAGTACTGAGCAGTTTTAAAAAACCTTGCACAAATTCCATACCTAAAATAAGGTTGCAGATTGCCGTCCGAGCCATTTTAATGTTCTGAAAAGAGCCAAGGATGTGGACTTTCCTGTAAAGGAACAGTATTGAATTCTGCACTTAGTCATTTGGTCAGTATCAGAATCGTCAGTAGACACTAACGGTATTCAATACAAGTAATAATTGCATCATTAGCCTCAGAAGCTGTCCTAAGTAAACAAAGTACTGAATGGTATAATATTTCAAGCTACTTGGCACACTAGATGACAGCAAGTCTCCAAATAGAAATTATATGGGGAAAGACTAAAAAATTGTTTAGTTTCAAAGTCAACTAATGTAAATGGATAAAGCTGCATTTTGAATAAATGAATGTAGAAAACTAATTCATCTTACACCAATGACTGTTTCAGATTGGCCATTTACAGTTCAAAAGGTTAAGCTTTCAATAGAGTTCAGAGTTGAACAGTACAGAAAAAAGTTATTTTCTGCTTTAAAAAAAGACAAGTTGCCAAGAGAACTTCAAGGAAAAAAAAAGCACAGGTGGAGATGGTGAGAGTCATTCTGGTATGCAAATACAGGTGTCCCAAGGGGTTGCTAATATATTGGAGCATTTAAGCCCTATGCACGTGAATTTTTTCCAATGTTTTAATAGATTATTAAAACAATTAGTAGGTACCAAGGCAGGAAGCAAAGCAGGATGGTCCATTTGAACCAATGTTAACCGCAAAAAACATGAAGCAGGAATAAGCTTGTAGGCTGAAGATCAGGGCAATGGGGATAGGATCAGCTGAGACAGTGTCAAGTTTGAAAGTCGGATATATTAACAAAAATAATGTTCAAAGCAAGTTAGAGCAACAAAAGGACACTAACAAATAAATTAGGAACCGAACACAAAACATCAAAAAGAACTTATCACTGGAGAACAAAGATGTAAAAAGCAACCTTGAGGAAGTTAAACATGTAATGAATAGACTGAGTATCTAAATATTGTACTTAATTATGATGTTGTTAAGACTAATAAACCTGTACTCAATGATTTGTTATAACGAAGTCAAAATCTGAAATTAATGGAATCCAACATATTGGATTGGTTTTGATATTGAATCCAACCAGGCTTAAATGGTGACAGTTTGTACTAGTTTCTGAAAATCAGATCCACTGAAATCAATGAAACCAAGTAGCTGACACTCATACTGGTTTAATCACATACAAAAGTTAAATTCTCCCCCCCACCCCCGTCAATTCATGACAAACTGGGATTCTAATGTGGTTACACTTAGAAAATCAGGCACTTTACTATGCATGATCACAAACCAAATGGTTTTTTTTTGAGGAAAAAAGGTTGGTTATTTTTTGGACAGTACCCATATATTCAACGGTTGCTGAAAATGATTTTCCTTGACAGCTAGTATCAAAATATAACAATTCTGAGTCTAATGTACCTTAAAGAATGGAATTTAATGCACTAGAAGAAACTAGAAGAGTTTTCCAATATGGATGAAAAATTGCACTTGAGAATTCTAGTTTCTATAGAAAGAAGATGATGCATCACCTGAGCCAATACTCTTTCAAACATTCTTAAAATTTATTGGGAGATACTTTATCAGTATGCTCTATGATCATACCGTCTGGGTAGTCTCCAGCCCCTTGGTATGAACATCAAATTCTCCAACTTACGGTAATCCCCTCCCTCTCCCTTCCACCATCCCACTTTCACTCTGCCTCCTCTTCTAGCTGCCTATTGCCTCTCATGATTCTGCCTTCTTCTACTACCCATAGTGCTTTCCCCTTAGATTCCTTCTTCACCTCTCCTGCCTATCCTGTTTCCCCTCCCCCACCCCTTGATCTTTCCTCCGATTGGATTTTTCACCTGGCACCTTCCACCCACCTTTATAGGGCCCCTGACAAAGGGTCTCAACCCGAAACGTTGCCTGCTCATTTCAATGGATGCTGCCCAACCTGCTGAGTTCATCCAGCTTGTTTGTACGTGTTCTATGATTGTACATTTTACTTTAGTCATGCTGAATCATACACAGGAAAAGGATACATTTACTAGAATAAGTTATATAATTGACAATACAACATTTAGTACTTACGAGTCAGCAAGAACTATCCTCGTTCTTGTTACATTTTCTATTGTAAATTTTGTTTTTCCACCTTTGCCAGCTATACGCCCTATTGCTCTTGAAAGATGATCACCTTTTAACGGTTTAACTGCAAGCAAATAAAAAGTTATTTATGATGCCAGTATAACCTGTTAAGACAGCATTTAAAACCAAACCAAACTGCCCACTCTTTATCCAAACCAGCATCATGCTTGAAATTCCTTCGATCCTTTAATGTCTATCCTCATCTCTGCTGCAGTGCACTACTGAAATATTATTGTATGCCTTTATCTTCAAAACTCACAGGCCTGCCTTCCACATAACCAAACATGAATGCTGCTGATTTAATGCATTGGTTCCTCATCTACCCCAATACACTTAATGGAAAAAAAAATCAAATCCCTTCTATATTCATTCTAAATTTCCCCAGACTTGCAATTATCTGCCCTTCCCCATCACAGTAAAACTGTTCCTTGTAATATGCAACATTCACTTCACTGTTGATGGCTAAGCATCAGCCATCTTTCAAGTTCTTCCCTCTCTCATCTTCCTTAAAGCCAATTTCAAAATTCTGGCCAAGGTTTTAATTTGCCCTCTTATATTTTAAATGCCAAGAGTACTAGATGAACATTGTTAACTCAAGTTATATGAAAATACATTTTAAACTTGCTAACAAACCTAATTCTGGAAAGTACAACAGTAAACTCACCATCTGTAATATCAAACGTTTCTAGGAACAGGTCATCCAATCGAATCAATGCTAAGGCATCCTATATATTAGATGGATAAAATAAATTAGGAATAGCATCCTGTAACTTATATTGACCTAGCCAGATCTCCCAAGGACTAATGAGCTTGCATGTTGTGAGTATGCTGTTCCTTCCAGCTAGGCATCATCCCCTGTGTAGCAATGATACATATCATTTATACATAGCTGGCCCAGTCTCTGATTTTCCCTGGTACCTTGAAAAAGGGTGGCTACACCTAACAGCAAAGTCATGATACAAGTGCCTGGACATCCACCTCGTTTCTATTCATGTGATCTTGCAATTTACAAGGAAAAAATAGAAAAACCTAAAATCATTTAAAGGAATTCAGTGTATGCTTTAACATGGTATATTTTGGCTTTTCAACTGTTACAAAGTGATAAATAATTGATTTTTTTAAAAATACAAAAATGTAAGATTTGTTCACTATAATTAGGGATTTACCAATAATCATTGTGCTGACAGTCTGATTTTCTTTCCTATGGATCTGACACCACATGCCTGCCATGTGACTTACAGACCATTCTCCAATTGGGAAGTTATCATTTTAAAAAACATAAATTACATATGAAGCAAATAAGGCTTTAACTTTGGCAAAATGCAAACTGCAAAATAATTAATGGAGTTTTACTACTCTACATCAAATAATCAATTTGCTCCCTTCTTATTTTAGTCTCACTGAATCGTAGGTTTACTTACATTTAGTTTAGATAGCAAGGTTTTCATGAATTTTAGCAATTTGTTTCTTGGTCATTCATCAACATATTAACATAAAATGTCATTATAATTTCCCCAACCAACCCAAATACAGGATAAAGTAGTAAGGCAAATTAATTAACCAAGTGTTATACTTACCCCAACCAAACACAAGCAGTATATTCCCAAACATTCCATATAACCATATAACAATCACAGCACGGAAACAGGCCATTCCGGCCCTCCTAGTCCGTGCCGAACTCTTAATCTCACCTAGTCCCACCTACCCGCACTCGGCCCATAACCCTCCACTCCTTTCCTGTCCACATACCTATCCAATTTTACCTTAAATGACACAACTGAACTGGCCTCTACTACTTCTACAGGAAGCTCATTCCACACAGCTATCACTCTCTGAGTAAAGAAATATCCCCTCGTGTTTCCCTTAAACTTTTGCCCCCTAACTCTCAAATCATGTCCTCTCGTTTGAATCTCCCCTACTCTCAATGGAAACAGCCTACTCACGTCAACTCTATCTATCCCTCTCAAAATTTTAAATATCTCGATCAAATCCCCCCTCAACCTTCTACGCTCCAATGAATAGAGACCTAACTTGTTCAACCTTTCTCTGTAACTTAAGTGCTGAAACCCAGGTAACATCCTAGTAAATCGTCTCTGCACTCTCTCTAATTTATTGATATCTTTCCTATAATTCGGTGACCAGAACTGTACACAATATTCCAAATTTGGCCTTACCAATGCCTTGAACAATTTTAACATTACATCCCAACTTCTGTACTCAATGCTCTGATTTATAAAGGCCAGCGTTCCAAAAGCCTTCTTCACCACCCTATCTACATGAGACTCCACCTTCAGGGAACTATGCACTGTTATTCCTAGATCTCTCTGTTCCACTGCATTCCTCAATGCCCTACCATTTACCCTGTATGTTCTATTTGAATTATTCCTGCCAAAGTGTAGAACCTCACACTTCTCAGCATTAAACTCCATCTGCCAACGTTCAGCCCATTCTTCTAACCGGCATAAATCTCCCTGCAAGCTTTGAAAACCCACCTCATTATCCACAACACCTCCTACCTTAGTATCATCGGCATACTTACTAACTCAATTTACCACCCCATCATCCAGATCATTTACGTATATTACAAACAACATTGGGCCCAAAACAGATCCCTGAGGCACCCCGCTAGTCACCGGCCTCCATCCCGATAAACAATTATCCACCACTACTCTCTGGCATCTCCCATCTAGCCACTGTTGAATCCATTTTATTACTCCAGCATTAATACCTAACGACTGAACCTTCTTAACTAACTTTCCATGTGGAACTTTGTCAAAGGCCTTGCTGAAGTCCATATAGACTACATCCACTGCCTTACCCTCATCAACATTCCTCGTAACTACTTCAAAAAATTCAATAAGGTTTGTCAAACATGACCTTCCACGCACAAATCCATGCTGGCTACTCCTAATCAGATCCTGTCTATCCAGATAATGATAAATACTATCTCTAAGAATACTTTCCATTAATTTACCCACCACTGATGTCAAACTGACAGGTCTATAACTGCCAGGCTTACTTCTAGAACCCTTTTTAAACAATGGAACCACATGAGCAATACGCCAATCCTCCGGCACAATCCCCGTTTCTAATGACATCTGAAAGAGCTCCGTCAGAGCTCCTGCTATCTCTACACAAACTTCCCTCAAGGTCCTGGGGAATATCCTGTCAGGACCCGGAGATTTATCCACTTTTAAATTTCTTAAAAGCGCCAGTACTTCCACCTCTTTAATTGTCATAGGTTCCATAACTTCCTTACTTGTTTCCCACACCTTACACCATTCAATATCCTTCTCCTTAGTGAATACTGAAGAGAAGAAAACGTTCAAAATCTCTCCCATCTCCCTCGGCTCCACACATAGCTGACCACCCTGATTCTCTAAGGGACCAATTTCATCCCTCACTATCCTCTTGCTTTTAATATAACTGTAGAAACCTTTCGGATTTACTTCCACCTTATTTGCCAAACCAAACTCGTAACTTCTTTTAGCTTTTCTAATCTCTTTCTTAAGATTCCTTTTACATTCTTTATATTCCTCGAGCAATTCCTTTACTCCATGCTGCCTATATCTATTGTAGACATCCCTCTTTTTCCGAACCAAGTTTCTAATATCCCTTGAAAACCATGGCGCTTTCAAACCTTTAACCTTTCCTTTCAACCTAACAGGAACATAAAGATTCTTTACCCTCATAATTTCACCCTTAAATGACCTCCATTTCTCTATTACATCCTTCCCATAAAACAACTTGACCCAATCCACTCTCTCTAAGTCCCTGCGCATCTCCTCAAAGTTAGCCTTTCTCCAATCAAAAATCTCAACTCTAGGTCCAGTCCTGTCCTTCTCCATAATTATATTGAAGCTAATGCTATTGTGATCACTGGACCCGAAGTGCTCCCCAACACATACATCTGCCAGCTGACCTATCACATTCCCTAACAGGAGATCCAACACTGCCCCATCTCTAGTTGGTACTTATATGTATTGTTGCAAAAAACTATCCTGCACACATTTCACAAACTCTAAACCATCCAGCCCTTTTACAGAATGAGCTTCCCAATCTATGTGTGGAAAATTAAAATCTCCCACAATCACCACCTGTCAGAACCGGTTTAAACTGGTTAAAACCGGTCAAAACCAGTTTAAACTGTTAAAACCTGTCAGAACCGGTTTATGCTGGATTAAACAGGTTAAAACCGGTTTAAACTGGTTAAAACTGCTCAAAACAAGAATACTGTTACATGCTTTATCTCTGCAACCACACTTTGAATCATCACCTCTTACATTGACTTACCTCCACCTGGAATCCAAGAACAAAGGCCTTTACGAAGTCTGCAGCCTTTGTAAGTGAACCTATATCTTGTGTGTCTTTACATGTCTATGGAGTAGAATTGCATAAACATCATACAGTGCAGCTCCAGATGTTCTCATTTTCATCATCTTATAGTCAAAGCAAAAAAAACTTTAGATTTTAGCACTTTTCATTAAAAAAAAGTTACAGCATGTTTAATCTAATCTCCTGTTTCAATGTTACTATATGGTTCTAGTCCAATTTAATCAGGCTTGAAATTGTAACAACCTCAGACAAATTGAAGCTAATAGAGTAACAGTGCCAAATATTCCATATAGGCAATGCCTAAGCCTGTGAAAAGTGTTATGACCACCTTATACATAATTCATTATTATTATGAAGAAAACCTAACAATCCATTAAGTACAAATTGCCAGCCAATTTTGTTAATGTTACAAAATGTTAAAGAGCAGCATAGTAGTGTAATGGTTAGCGTTATGTTTTAAAGTGTCATTGATCCAGGTTCAATTCTTATCGCTGTTAGTAAAAAGTTTGTACATTTTCCCCATGACTGCAGGTTTCCTTCAACTGAAGGAAACAGCAGTTTCCTCTGACATTCCAAAGTCATCTGGGTTATGATGAGCAAGTTGTGGACAAGCTACGTTGGTGCAAACAAAATGCCACTATGTTGTCTCAACGTACATGCAACAAATAAAGGTAATGTTTAAAACAAACTACAACTTAAAAAAGTCCATTCTTTATTCCTGAGAAAAACTGAGTATTCTAATTTCACAACACACTCCCATTCATATCCATAAGAGCTACATTCTTACAGTTGTTACCTTGATTTCAACATTTCTAGTCTTCAGGTTGAACCTCACTTGAAGTTGCAAGTGTTCAACAATAGGAGTAAAGATTTTCAACCAGTTCTCTTTCAGGGGAGTATATCTATGTGCAGGTACAGGAATTCTACGAATTTCATCTTTGCCATCCTAAAAAAAAAGGACACCAAGCAGTTAATACAACCTGAATGTATACAAAATAATGAGCTTTAAATAAAAAAAAACTGGAGTGTGCCCAATTGTGTAGCTTTCACAAACCACAGGCACAGACATAGAAATGAATCCTGTAACTATATCAATTGTACATCCACCCCATCTTCTGCAATCACTTCACTTAATTCTCCCAGTTCCTCCTCCTGTCATATCTACTGATATTATGTGTCATTTAGGTTCCTCTTAAGGTACAGGATTCCTCCGCAATCCAAAGGTTTGAAACCTATGAAACCATTTGTAAACCAAAATGTTGTAAAGCAAAGAAGCAATTACCATTAATTTATATGGGAAAAATATTTGAGCGTTCCCAGATTCAAAAAATATCCTACCAAATCATACCAAATAACACATAAAACCTAAAATAACACTAACATATAGTAAAAGCAGGAATGATATGATAAATTTATCATGAAGTATATAAAGTAGAAATATTGTATGTACGGTGTAATTTCACTTAACCAAATTGGGAAGACAGTGAACCAAAGTCGATTTGGAGAAAAAAAAATCTGCACCTATACACATGCGCAAACAACTGCCCGCACAAGGTTTCACGACCATTGTAGTCTTTCTCAGGGTAAACACGTGTATAAAACGGGCGTCTTTTTTTCGTAAAAGCGAAAATCCTCTTTGGTTAGCGAAAACAGGTATTAATGTAGGTCTTTCATAACAGCGAGTTGTCATAAAGCAAACGTTTGAAAAACGGGGGACACCTGTATTAAACACACTTTGATGATAGCTTCATCAATTGAGCCATTGACCACATCAGATCTGTTTTTATCCATTCCTATATAGAGGAAAGCCAGAGCTGCTCTTCATCCTCCACATTCAACTGATGATTTTTCACAAGTCCCAGCAGCTTCAACAAGATTCCATCACCAAACACATCTTTCTTTTAAGTACTTTGAAGAGTCCATTCCATTTTGTAATCTCAGCCAACCACTTACCTTAATCATTTCCACCTCAACTGCAGGTGATGCAGCACCTGTTCTTTTATCCCTTCCCACATCCAGAGACACAACCCATTCAGTTGATCCACCTGTAACCTTTATGCACTCTTATAACAAAGCTCAACTTAAGCTTGAGGGATAACATCCATCATCTGGGTACACTTCTGCCTTCTGGATCCGATATCAACTTCTATAACTAAGCTATCCCACTTCTCCTTATCAGAATGTACCAATTCTGTACTAAATCACAGCAGAATATATACACATCTGTGATATTACTCAGTTTTTCCTTGTACTGTAAACACAAAATGTCCTGCAGGCACGCTCCACAACCCCGCGTTTCACAACTTTTACATTCCTTTCTATTCTCATCTGCACTCCTCATATTATTTTTGTTTATTTTTATTCCAGTTATTCCCATCAATCCAATGTCAAGATGACCTTCACAATTTATTTGCAAATCAATACTGGTCTCATCATTGATATCCCCTTTGTCCTCTCCACCCAATCTCCATATTGTCTGCAACTTAAAACTAACTTGTTTCTTCTTCCCCAAGTCTTCAATGTGAAAAAATAACTTTCTCTTTTCACAAATCTGCCTAATCTGAATGGTTCTAGCATTTTCTACTTTTCAGATTTCCAGCACCTGCAATTATTTAGACAGCACAGAAATAGGTTATTACAATTCAACTCATCCATGCCAACAGTGATGTTTAGCAATGTTAACAGAATGTTTAAATCAGGGCTATCTGCCTCTACTTTCCAGGGTAGAAATGGTTAAATCTAGGGGGCATAAAAAGTGTTGGCGGAACATTTAGGAGAGCATGTATTTTTTTTAAAAAGTTGTAGGTGCCAGTGATGGTAGTAGAGGCAGATACATTGGGGATAATTAAGAGACTCTCAGATAGGCATTTGGATGAAAGAAAAATGAAGGGCGACATGGGAGGGAACAGCTAGAATGATCTTGGAGGAGGTTAAAAGGTTGGCATAACATCATGGGCCGAAGGGCCTGTACACTGATGTTCTGGTCTGTTTAATGCTCTACTTCTTTTCCATGCAAATAACTGTTCAAATGATTGCCTCCACTGATACCTCATTTCAAATAGTCTCAATCCTATAAAAAATTAACATTCACCTTCTTTAAATTTCTCCCCTCTTACCTTACTCCTGTGCTTTAGTTCTACACTTCCCCACACTGGGAAAAAGATTCCATCTATGCCCTTCATAAATTTGTAAACCTTCTACATTCAATGAGAATAAATCCAGCCTATCAGGCAATCTCTTCTGTATTCTATTGCTACCACAACCCCCCTGTAGTATTGTTGTTATAAAAACAAGTTGCTGTAGTCAAGAAATGCAGCAATGTGATAAAGCAGAAAGTCTGGGCCTACCACATGAAGAAGTGATTTACCACACTGACCTTTATTAGTCAGGTCACTGAGTATAGGAGCTGGGAAATAATGTTGCAGTTATTTCAGAGGTCAGTGAGGCCGCACTTGGGGAATACCGTGTACACTTTCAGTCATCGTATTATAGAAAGATGTCATGAAACTAGAAAGAAAGCAAGATTAACCAGGACATTGAATGGACTGGGGGGTGGGGGCTGAGTTACAAGGAAAGATTGTGCAAGACTAGTGCTTGTTCCTTGGTACGTACAAGATTGAGGGGCATCTTAATGGAGGTCCACACTCAGTGGGT
The DNA here is from genome assembly GCF_048418815.1 of Hemitrygon akajei. NCBI lineage: Eukaryota > Metazoa > Chordata > Chondrichthyes > Myliobatiformes > Dasyatidae > Hemitrygon > Hemitrygon akajei. Next base: position 76,289,902 of record NC_133130.1, on the reverse strand, counting down.
ACTTTAACAGGTATGCATGCTCATTAATGCAAATATCTAACCAGCCACACAACTCAAATCATTAAAGCATGCCGACATGACCAAAAGGTTCAATTGTTGTTCAGACCAAACATCAGAATGGGGAAGAAATATGATCCAAGTGATTTTGAGCTTTACGTGATTGTCGGTACCAGCCAGGGTGGTTTGAGTACTTCAGAAATTGCCAGTCTTCTGGGATTTTCACACACAGCGGTATAGTTTACAGAGAATGGTGCAAGAAACATCCAGTGAGTGACAATTCTGTAGACAGAAACACCTTGTTAATGAGTGGGGTCAGAGGAGAATGGCCAGACTGGTTCAAGCTGACAGGAAGGCACAGTAACTCCAATAACCATGTGCTACAAGTGGTGTCCAGATGAATATCTCACCACAATACATGGTGAGCCAAGAAGCCAAGTAACAGTTCTGGTCACCGAATTATAGGAAAGATGTCAACAAAATAGAGAGAGTACAGAGGAGATTTACTAGAATGTTACCTGGGTTTCAGCACCTAAGTTACAGGGAAAGGTTGAACAAGTTAGGTCTCTATTCTTCAGAGCGTAGAAGGTTGAGGGGGGACTTGATAGAGGTATTTAAAATTATGAGGGGGATAGAGTTGACGTGGATAGGCTTTTTCCATTGAGAGTAGGGGAGGACATGAGTTGAGAGTTAGGGGGCAAAAGTTTAAGGGTAACACAAGGGGGAATTTCTTTACTCAGAGAGTGGTAGCTGTGTGGGACGAGCTTCCAGTAGAAGTGGTAAAGGCAGGTTTGGTATTGTCATTTAAAGTAAAATTGGATAGGTATGTGGACAGGAAAGGAATGGAGGGTTATGGGTTGAGTGCGGGCCAGTGGGACTAGGTGAGAGCAAGCGTTTGGCATGGACTAGAAGGGCCGAGATGGCCTGTTTCCGTGCTGTAATTATTATATGGTTATAAGTGGATGGACTATAGCAGCAGAAGACCTGGAACATACACTCATTGGCCACTTGATACAGTTCAGGAGGTACCTAATAAAGTGGCCTCAATGCGCAAGATCATGAGGGACATACAGGATGAAAGCACAGTCCTTTTCCAAAACGGGGTGATAAAAACAAGAGGGCATAGGTTTAACATCGGAGGACAGATCTGTGGAAGTGACATTTGGGCAACTTCCTCACACAAAGGGTGCAACCAAGGAGAGTACAAGCTGGCCAGAAACAACTTCTGGAAAGCCATCTTACATGAGAAGTGACAATTATAGACCAAACTTAAATCACTAAAGGATACTTGACAGTTGTAACAGAGCTTGAATGCTATGACCTCCTACAAAGCAAAACCAAGTAATCTCCCAGATGAACTCACTTTGACCAAAAGAACATAGTGGCACCATCACAAAATTCCACTGGCCATAACAACCCTGTGATTTCAGTCTGAGGTTGACGAAATCCATGGAAAGCATCTGGCCTAGATGGTGTATCCGCTAAGTACAGAAGACCTGTGCTAATCACTGAGCTCTTTAACATCTCACTTCAGCAGTTTGAGGTAGCCACCCACTTTAAGCAGGCTTCAATCATACCGAAGTCTGAGAACAATGAGGTAACTTGCTTCAAGGACAATCAACCAGCAGCACTTACATCAATGTGATGAACTGCTTTGAGGCGTTGACCACGAAACATATCAATTATTGTATGAAGAGTGACTTGGATCCACTCCAGTTTGCATACTGCCACAACAGGTCAACAGCAGATGACACTTCATTGGCTCGTCACTCAGCCCTGGAACATCAGGAGAGCAAAGAGCATATATCAGGATGCTCTTCACTGACTACAACTCAACATTCCACTTCAAGACTCTGTCAAAACTAACCAATAAACTCCAAAACCTCATCCTCGATACCTCCTTATGCAATTGAATCCTTGATTTCCTCACTTGCAGAGCCCAGTCTGTTTGGATTGTAACAAGATCTCCACAATCACTATCAGTACAGGTGCACTACAAGGCTGTGTGCTTTGGAGTTTATTGATTAGTTTTGAGGGAGTTGTGGTCAAGAGTATATTGACTGGTTACATCATGGCCTGCTATGGAAGCACCAGTGCCCAAGAACTGAAAAGCCTTTCAAAAAAAGTAGTGGATGCAGCCCAAAAGCCCACACCACTATTGAGCATAAGGAGCTCTAGGAGCACTGCCAGAAGAAAGCAGCATTCATCAAGGACAACCATCATCCAGGCCATCCCCTTTTTTTGCTGCTGCTATAGGAAGGAGGTAAAGGAGCCTTAGATCCCACATCCACAAAATGTTGGTGGAATGCAGCAGGCCAGGCAGCATCTATAGGGAGAAGCACTGTTGACGTTTTGGGCCGAGACCCTTCGTCGGGAGGAGACTGACTTCGACAGTCCTGACGAAGGGTCTCGGCCCAAAACGTCAACAATGCTTCTCCCTATAGATGCTGCCTGGCCTGCTGTGTTCTACCAGCATTTTGTGTGTGTTGCTTGAATTTCCAGCATCTGCAGATTTCCTCGTGTTTGCTTAGATCCCACATCATCAGTTTCAGGAACCATCAGGCTCCTGAATCAGCTAAGGCAACTTCACTCACTACAACACTGAACTGATTCTACAGACTATGGACTCACACTTATGTTTTCTGTAGTGTTTATATTTTTGTATTTGCAGTTTGTGTTCAGTCTTTTGTGTAACTTTTCATTGATTCGGTTGTATTTCTTTGTTCTACTGTGAATGGCTGCAAGAAAGTAAATCTCAGCAGCATACGGTGACATACATGTACAGTACTTTGAAATCTCTAGTGTGGACGCAAAAGCGATGGCAGTACCACCACAAATAAAAGAGGAATCATTTTCAGAGTCCTGGGCTTGTTGATAGTTAACAACTTAACTGCTTAGATTCATGTCGACGTACTTTTGTTGCTTAACTATTAACCAACAGTTAGGTACAAGAGGTTGGCCCGCAGGTTTACAATGGAGAAATGGGTGCAGATTTTGAGTACTGTAAGACTCTCAATCAACGCGGTCAACTTTGTGTACCTAAGTAATTGCAGGACAGTGGGTCACAAGGCGTAGGGCGCTGTGGCAAGGTACGGAGCTACAGAAAATGCACTCACCACAAGGTGCTGCCCGGAGACTGGAGGAAATACTGGCCTTTTCCTCGGTCGCGGCGAATCTGTGTCCATGCTGGCTGCTCCCGTCTCCGACCTCCTCTTGCGTTGAGCCCTTTTCTTGGTAACGCTGATGAACGCCGGGCCACCATCTTCCGCCGCCACCTCCATTCCAGCCGCTCACGAGGCCCAGCGAGAAAGGAAAGACCCCAGTCACCCGATCCCCGGCAGGGCTGCCCGTGTAACTCGCCTGAATCTCTACGCCACTTCCACCGTGACGTCGGCACCCCATTCCCATCTCGGTCATGCGCGCTGGAAGCTTTCGCGGCAGCACATGCAACTTCACATCTGTCCGCCCCAAAGTTACTTTCAATATGTCATAAACATGTTCCGATCATAATTCATCAAGCAGTCCTCACACAAAAAAAAAATCAAAATGAATTTTGTTCTTAATAAAACAGCAAAATAGTACAGATAGTGGAAGTCAGAAACGAAGTAAGATCACGAAAGTAGTGTGGAGAAGATCGAAGTTTACAGCGTCGATGTTTCAGCATTGTAAATTGGCAAAAAAAAACAAACGGGGCATAAATAGAAATGGCGCAATATTTATCTGATGACATGATTTTGACTTGAAACATTTTCTATATTTTCACCCCACAAAGGCTGCGTGCTGCGATGACGATGTTTTTATTTCAAAAATAAGTTGTGTTCATTGCTTATACAAGTACAATTTTTATATAATCTTCGTGTCATTTGGTCATTAGGTCATTAGGAATTAACACTTACTAAACCAGCATATACCATCATTGTACCCACATGGCCAATACACCCTTTTTAAATACAGTCATGGCTATCTGGCTCAAACGCCATTTATAAATTTGCGGATGCCACAACTGTTGGCAAAATGTCAGGTGATGACGAAGAGGCATGCAGAAGTGAGATAGATCGACTGGTTGAGTGATCTCACATCAACAACCTTGTACTGAATATCAGTGTGAACAAGGAATTGACTTCGTAATTAAAAAGTGGAAGCCCAGAGAACACACGGCAGTTCTCACTGAGGGGTCAGGAGTGGAAAGTGTGAACAGTTTCTAATTCCTGGGCGTCAACAACCTAGATTATTTATCCCGGGCCTATCATATTTATGTAATAACGAAGGCACGTGGTGATACTTCATTAAGAGTTTGAGGAGATTTGATATGTTACCAGACTCTAACAAATTTCTGCAGATGTACTGTAGTCAGTTTTCGGATGAGTCTCACCACCTGGTATGGAGGCCCCAGTGCACAGGATCAAAAGCTATAGAAGGTTGTAGACTCAATCAGCTCTATCACAGAGACAACCCTCCCTACTGTCAGAGACATCTTCAAAAGGTCATGCCTCAAGAAGATATCATCCATCATTAAGGGCCCTCACCATACAGGACATGCCCGCTTTGCATTACTACCATCAGGAAGGTGGTATATAAGCCTAAAGACACACACTCAATGCTTTAGAGGGTGGGTTATGACACCACCTATCTGCTACTAACAATGCAGTCCTAAAATCTTTACCCCGGCATCTCCACAACAGTTCACACCTCCATTCATGCAAATATAAGAGTAATGATCCTCTCATTACCTCTATGACTCTTAATGACCCTCATGTGATTGCTATACCTTTAAACAACTCACAGAGTTTTTAAGCTGGAAAACTACCCACCATGGATCAGGACTGAAGAAGCCTTTCAGATGAGTGGTGAATTGGCTTCTAGACAGCACAGAAAGTTCAGTTGCCTTCATTTACTACTGCTTGGTATACAATGATCTGGATGATTGAGAACCTTCATAGATATGTTTTAGGAACGGTTTTTTCCCCTCTGCTATCAGATTTCTGAAAGAGTCATTAACTCTACAAATCTGATGGTCTGGGTAGGCCTATTGACTCTGCCTACTCGTGACCTCATGCCCCAATCTCATTTTATCTGGCTTGCTTCAGTCCCTTTCCACCTTCATCTATGACACTTCTCATGCTTTTTATCTCTTCAGTAACTTCCAATTACCTGGCCTGACTGCCTCATTTTCATCATGGACCTTCAGTCCTTGTACACTATTATCCCCCATTAACAAGGCCTCAAAGCTCCCATTTTTTTCTTAGCAAAAGATCAAACCAGCTCCCCTCCACCACCGCCCTACTTTGTTTGGCAGAATGAGTCCTCACCCTTTTCTTTTGGCTCCTCCTACTTTCTCCAGATTCAAGGAATAGCGATGGGTCCTGGCCATGCCTGCCTCTTCCTAGGCTACATAGAAATGTCCATGTTCCAAGCCTTCCCTGGTAATGCTCCTCAACTCTACCTCCACTACATTGACGACTGCATTGGTGCTGCTTCATAAACCAATGCTGACAGAGCTTGTCAATTTCATCGATTTTGTTTCTAGCTTCCACCCTGCCCTTAGTTACTTGGTCCTTTTTTTGACACCTCCCTCCCCTTTCTCGAAACTCTCTGTCTCCATCTCTGGAGACAAACTGTTAACTGACATCTTTTATAAACCTACCATGGTTATCTTGACTATACCTCTTCCCACCCTACCTCCTGTAAAAATGCTATTCCCGTTTCTTAGTTCCTTAACCTCTGCCATATCTATTCTCAGGATGCAGCTTTCCTTTAAGGACATCTGAGATGTCCTCCTTCTTCAAAGATCGGTGCTTCCCTTCCTCCACTGTTGATGCTGACCTCACCTGCATCTCCTCCATTTCCCAGACATCTGTGCTCATCCCATCTTCCCACCACCTTAATAGTGATGGAGATCCCCGTGTCCTTACCTACCACCCCATCAGCCTCTGCCTCCAACACATTGCACATTTTGGAAAGAAGTGGGTGACTATCTTTCCCAAGAGTAAAATCTACAGGATATTGTGGTCAAAGGTGTTTGCTTGGAAGAACTTTTCCATAAAGGACAGGTATTTGGCAATGCCCAGCTGACTGGGACTAGACCTACCTTTCACCACTCCAAGGGCAGGTAGAACCTCAGCATGAAGTGACAATTGCCCACATACTTTACTTCCATGCATGACCTGATGCAGCCATATTTGAAGGTCATCAGGATGAGTGCAACATTTGGAACACTTTCGTGTTTTCTGGGGACTTCTGAATCATGACCCATAGCACTTAATAACTGAAGAGATTGTGGAGGTATTAATAGTGATCTTTCAAGAATCACTAGATTCTGGAATGGTTCTGGACAAATGGAATATTGCAAATGTCACTCCACTCTGTAAGAAGGGAGGGAGGCAGCAAAAGGGAAATTATAGATGAGTTAGCCAGACTTCATTGGTTGAGAAATTTTGGAGTCCATTATCAAGGATGAGGTTTTGGGTTACTTGAGGTAGCCATATGATAAAATAGGCCAGTGCTGAGACCAGTTTTCACTTTATATGGAGGTGATTTAGATGACAAAATTGATGGCATTGTTGCCAATTCTGTGGACGATATAAAGACAGATGGGTGGTGCTGAGGAAGAAGGGAATCTGCTGAAGATTGGCGGAATGGGCAAAGAAATATCAGATGGAATATAGTGTAGGGAAGTGTATGTTCCTGCACTTCGGTAAACAATTTTCTAAACAGAGAAAATTCCAATATCAGAGGTGCAAAGGGACTTGGGAGTCTTCCTACAGGATTCCCTAAAGGTTAATTTGCAGGTTGAGTTGGTGTAAGGTTGGCAAATGCAATGTTAGCATGCATATTGAGAGAATTAGAATATAAAAGCAAGTTTGTAATGTTAAAGCTTTATAAGGCATTGGTTAGACTGCACTTGGAGTATTGTCAGCAGTTTTGGGCACCTTATCTAAGAAAAGATGTGCTGGCATTGCAGAGGGTCCAGAGGAGGTTCATGAGAATGATTCTGGGAATGGAAAGGTTGACACTTGAGGAGCATTTGATAGCTCTGGGCCCGACTTGCTGGAGTTTAGAAGATTGAATTCATTGAAATCTATTGAAAACTGTAAGGCCTAGAGTGGATGTGGATGGGATGTTTCCTATAGTTGCAGAGTCTAGGACCAGAGGATTTAGCCTCAGAATAGGGGGATATTGATTTGAAACAGAGATGAGGATGAATTTCTTTCACCAGAGAGTGATGAACCTGTGAAATGCATGATCACAGACAGCTGTGGAGATCAAGTAATGGGTTATATTCAAAGCAGAGGTCGATAGGTTCTTGATTAATCAGGATGTCAAAGGTAACAGTGTTCAAGGCAAGTGAATAGGGTTGAGAAGGACATTAAATCAATCATGATGGAATGGCAGAGCAAACCCAATGAGCAAAAAGGCCTAATTCTGCTCTTAAGTCTTCTGATTTTGGAACCCCAGATGAACCAGAAGATGGCTCAGATGGACAAAATAGTACAAAGTCAGTATGGTTTTCTTCAGGGAAAATCCTGCTTGACAAATCTGTTGGAATTCTTTGTGGAGATTAAAGTAGGATAGAAAAAAGGGATGCAGTGGATGTTGCATATTTGGACTTTGATAAGGTGCCACACATGAGGCTGCTTACTAAGTTAAGAGCCCATTGTATTACAGGAAAGTTACTAACATGATTAGAGCATTGGCTGATTGGTAGGAGGCAGTGAGTGGGAATAAATGGATCCTTTTCTGGTTGGCTGCTAGTGACTAGTGGTGTTCTGCAGGGGTCAGTGTTGGGACCACTTAACTTTTTATGCTGTATATAAATGAATTTAGATGATGGAACAGATGGGTTTGTTGCCAAATTTGCAGATGATACAAAGATTGGTGGAGGGGCAGGTAGTGTTGAGGAAATGGGTAGGATGTAGAAGGACGTAGATAGATTAGGAGAATGGCAAGAAAGTGGCAAATGAAATACAATGTTGGAAAATGCATGATCATGCACTTTGGTAGTAGAAATAAATGTGCAGACTATTTTCTAAACAGGGAAAAAAATCAAGGAATTTGAGATACAGAGGAACTTGGGAGTCCTTGTGCAGAACACCCCAAAGGTTAACTTGCAGTTGAGTCAGAGGTGAGGAAGGCAAATGCCATGTTAGCAATCAATTCAAGAGGTCTAGAATACAAGAGCAAGAATGTGAGGCTGAGGTAAGGCACGGGTAAGGTAAGGTAAGGTAAGGCCTCACCTTGAGTATTGTGAGCAGTTTTTGACCCTCATCTTAGAAAAGATGTGCTGGCATTGGAGAGGGTGATTCCAGAAATGAAAGGGTTATTATACGAGGACCGTTTGATGGCTCTGGGTCTGTACTCGCTGGAATTCAGAAAGATGGAGTGGGGGGGATCTCATTGAAACCTTTTGAATGTTGAAAGGCCTAGACAGAGTAGATGTGGAAAGGATGTTTCCCATGGTGGGAGAGTCGAGGACAAAAGGGCACAGCCTCAGGATAGAGAGGTGCCCTTTCAAAATAGATGTGGTGACATTTCTTTAGCCATAGAAGGATAGAGGATTGAAGAGCAAGAGGATATGATGTGAGAGAATAGGACCAATCAAGTGTGACAGTGGAAAAGTGTATATGGAACTGGAAGAGATGGCAGAAGTACTTAATGAATACTTTGCTTCAGTATTCACTACGGAAAAGGTCCTTGGTGATTGCAGGGATAACTTACAGCGGATTGAAAAGCTTGAGCATATAGACATTAAGAAAGAGGATGTGCTGGAGCTTCTGGAAAGCATCAAGTTGGATAAGTCTCTGGGACTGGACGAGATGTACCCGACTACTCTGGGTGGTGAGGCAGGAGATTGCTGAGCCTCTGGCAATTATCTTTGCATCATCAATGGGGACAGGTGTCGGAAGATTGGAGGGATGCAGATGTTGTTCCCTTATTCAAGAAAGGGAGTAGAGATAGCCCAGGAAATTATAGACCACTGAGTCTTACTTCAGTGGTTGGTAAGTTGATGGAAAACATCCCGAGAAGCAGGATTTATGAACATTTGGAGAGGCATAATATGATTAGGAATAGTCAGAATGGCTTTGTTAAAGGCCGGTCACGCCTTACAAGCCTGATTGAATTTTTTGAGGATGTGACTAAACACATTGATGAAGGTAGAGCAATAGATGTAGTGTATATGTATTTCAGCAAGGCATTTGATAAGGTACCCCATGCAAGGCTTATTGAGAAAGTAAGGAGGCATGGGATCCAAGGGGACTTTGATTTGTGGATCCAGAATTGGCTTGCCCACAGAAGGCAAAGAGTAGTTGTAGATGGATCATATTCTGCATGGAGGTCAGTGACCAGTGGTGTGCCTCAGGGATCTTTTCTGGGACCCCTTCTCTTTGTGATTTTTATAAATGACCTGGATGAGGAAGTGGAGGGATGGGTTAGTAAATTTGCTGATGACATAAAGGTTGGGGGTGTTGTGGACAGTGTGGAGGGTTGTCAGTTTACAGAGGGACATTGATAGGATGCAAAACTGACCTGAGAAGTGGCAGATGGAGTTCAACCCAGATAAGTGCGAGGTGGTTCATTTTGGTAGGTCAAGTACAATGGCAGAATATAGTATTAATGGTAAGATTCTTGGCAGTGTGCAGGATCTGAAGGATCTTAGGGTCTGAGTCTATAGGCCACTCAAAGCTGCTGCACAGGTCAACTCTGTATTGGCCTTCATCAATCGTGGGATTGAGTTCAGGAGCCGAGAGGTATGGTGACCCTACTTGGAGTACTGTGCTCAGTTCTGGTCGCCTCACTACAGGAAGGATGTGGAAACTATAGAAAAAGTGCAGAGGAGATTCACAAGGATGTTGCCTGGATTGGGGAGCATGCCTTATGAGAATAGGTTGAGTGAACTTGGCCTTTTTTCCTTGGAGCAGTGGAGGATGAGAGGCAACCTGATAGAGGTGCATAGGTTGATGAGAGGCATTGATTGTGTGGATAGTCAGAGGCTTTTTCCCAGGGGTGAAATGGCTAGCACGAGATGGCACAGTTTTAAGGTGCTTGGAAGTAGGTACAGAGGCGATATCAGGGGTAAGTTTTTTTCGCAGAGAGTGGTGAGTGCATGGAATGGGCTGCCGGCGACGGTGGTGGAGATGGCTACAATAGGGTCGTTTGAGAGACTCTGGGATAGGTATTGGTGCTTAGAAAAATAGAGGGTTATGGGAAACCCTAGGTAATTTCTAAACTAAATACGTGTTTGGCACAGTATTGTGGGCCAAAGGGCCTGTACTGTGCTGTAGGTTTTCTATTTTCAATGTTTCTATATTTCAAAGGGTGGTGAATTTGTGGAATTTGTTGCCACATGCAGCTGTGGAGGCCAGGTTGTTGGGAGTATTTAAGGCAGAGATTGACAGGCTCTTGATTGGACATGGCATCAAAAGTTATGGGGAAAAGGCCAGGAACTGGGGTTGAGGAAGAGATAGAAAAACTGATCAGCCATGATTGAGTGGCGGTGCAGACTTGATAGGCCAGATGGCCTAATTCTGCTCCTATGTCTTATATTATTACGTTCTTATTTCCAAGGCAGGGAACGGGCCACTCCTAAGCCAAATGGTTGAACTTTGAGGCAGTGTGCAACTTGGATTATTACCCATTGGGGGAATTAATTCTAAATGAAAGTGAATTCCAACACTAAATTAAATCACAAATTTGATTCAGAAAAAGCCAATGGGAACAGATATGAATTATTATTCAGAAACTGGTATCTATGGCTTTAAAAATCTGTAAGTATAAAATAAAAATATTAACAAGAACTTGGATAATGTGAGGCTCTAGGAGAGAGAAATTGCATAAAACACTATAAGTAGTTAAATAGGGTAAGATGATAAAGTCAAGCCATACTGTTCATTTCAAAGATATAAATTTGCAATCCTAAAAGGTTATGTTAATCATAATCCTATTTACAAACTAAATCTAGTCAAGTCTCTGCTTCACAAACTGGCATTAAGGGGCACTAGGAAAAGTACAAACATAATACGCTATAGCTTTGATAAGGGGTTCAGCAGATTGGTGGGCAGGTAGGAGTTGTATGTGGAGACAGAAATAAATATGTGGTATTGATACATGAAAATACAATGTTCAGCGGCAGTTGTAATCTGAAGATTTCCTAATGTTATGATACATCGTCAGGTCTGGATTCAATGTTTAGGTCACCTAGAGCTCCTCCTTTCCACCTGATTCCTGCTGTACTGTCATTTCTGGTGGGACTATTTCTAAATCTCTGCAAGTTAAACATACACAGGGATTGTGATGGAGGAGTATAATTCTGTGAGGATGGTCTCATTAGGATGTTGGATGGTTAGTCTGAGAAATTTTTGAATTAAGTGTTAATGTTGATGCAGGTGACCTGCCTGCTCTCATGCCTTTCCTGCTGTGTTGTTGTGTTTTAATACAAGTGACAAGGTTATTAGTCCAGTTCAGAGAGTACCGTATTTAAGATTTTTACCACATTGCTTGCCTTCTGGGGTCACATTAACCATAGGACAGAGGTGGTCAGTTGCCTCCTCTGAAGTGCATTATTGAACCAGACAGGATTTCGCAACTAATTTTGTCTTCAGTTAAGACTAGTATTTGATAAATGAATGGAACTGAAATTTAGGATTTTAACTGGTATCTCTAGAGAATTATTCAATGCTCTGTTTTACTAGGCTGGTAAATTAACCATTGCATCATCATTGTGTGGTCATGCCTATAATAAGAGAACTAGAATTAAATGAAGCCTCATTAGTGTATTGTCCAGTTCAAGAATGATCTCTTTATTATCACACTCTGTGCTTTGCTAATAAATAAAATATTCAGTATGTCCTCTTGGCACTCATCTGACATCTGAAAAATTATTTTTGCTTCACCTTCCAAAGATGCTGCCATGGCTTCTGGGTGTTTACAATATGTTCTGTTTTTATTTCAGATTTACAGTATTGACATTTCGTTTCTGATTTTCAATTCCTTCACACTTCTCCTTATTCTTCCACTCATTGCACATTCACTTATCATCATTTTCAGACTGAATTCCATTTGCTACTTATCTGTCCACCTGACCTGTACATCTTTATATTCCATTGCTTTTACCTATCAATATCATTGATATCAAAGTATATATGTGCATATCAAATAGTTAAGTAAGTAGTGCAAAAACAGAAATAAAAAAGTAGTGAGGTAGTGTTTGTGGTTGCAATGTCCATTCAGAAATCGGATGGCAGAGGTGAAGAAGCTGTTCCTGAATTGCTAAGTGTGTGGCTTCAGGCTTCTGTACCCCCTTCCTGATGGTAACAATGAGAAAAGGGCATGTCCTGGGTGGTGGGGGTTCTTAATGATAGATGCCGCCTTTTTGAGGCACTGCTCCTTGAAGATGAGAAAGACCAAATAAATTTTCAGTTCTTGGCCCAAGCCAATCTTCCCTTTCCTTAGAAACTGTGTGAATCAGAACCAAACCGCAATTTTGAAATCTGCTTCATATATTTATGCATTCACTGAGACTACCCATTTCATCTTTCATAACGTCAACTAACTCTGAACCACTGCTTCAGAAACTTGATCACTGAAATCCTCTTCCATGCTTTTCTTATCTCTAGACTTGATTTATCCAGTAACCTAGACAGGTCTCCACTCTTACAATGTCTTTCACTGTTGATGCCAGCTAAAGTAAGCTGCTTCACTCAGCATTTCTAAGGAAGTCTTTGACCTGAAATAGTAATCATTTCTCTTTCCAAAGATGCAGTTTGATTTGCTGAATGATTCCAAAATTTTCCCATTCTATTTCACAGATGAAGTCCTAATGGTGGATCTCTGCCAAAACGTCAATTGTTTATTTTTCTCCATAGATGCTGTCTGACCTGCTGGGTTCCTCCAGCCGTTTATGTGTATTTCCAGCACCTGCAGAATCTCTTGCATTTATTATTGGAAGAGGCAAGTCCAGCGATAATAAAGGCAATTTCAGCAGAGGATGGTCAAATGCAGGAATTAAGAGTTCAATTAATATTATGAAAGTCGAAATAGGTATTCTCAGTGAAGGCATAAATAACGTGAAGGAAATAGTGTTAAAATAGTGTTCCCGCCAGTTAATATCTCATATTTGTTTTCAAATCTCTTCACAGCTTTACTTACCCATCTCTATAAACTCTCCGTGATGCCCACAATTCCTCCAATTCGTGCCTCTTGCATTTTCATAGTTTCCAAAGTCCCACCGACCTCAGCTATTGGTTCTTAAGCTCTAGAATTCCTCCCTACATCAATCCTTTACTCCCATTCCTCTTGGTTCTCTCACGTAATTTATCCTTTATTATTTTCCAGTCTCCTACAAGGAGTCCCGGGGATATTTATCATCGCACATTCACTGTCAGTGAGGGCGGACTGCGGTACGGAACGGCGTTTGGATCGGAAAGCACGGTGGCCAGTGCGCGTGCGCGGTGGCAGCATCGCGACCGGGGCCCTGAACCTAGGGGGGAGCAGTCGCAGGGACAGTAATAACGATGAGCTCGGCGCTGGAGAAGCCGCAAATCATAGCGCACATCCAGAAGTCGCTCAACTACACCCTATTCGACTGCAAATGGATCCCGTGCAGCGCCAAGTTCGTGTGCATGGGCAACTTCGCCAGGGGCACGGGCGTGATGCAGATTTATGAGGTGTCTCACGGGGATCTGGTGCTGGTGAAAGAGGTTGGTGACCAGCCGGCCAGGCCTGCCGTTGTCATGGAGACGGGACAGCGCCTCGTTAATTACAGTTCTCATCTACGACTTAAAGTTGTATCTTGTTATTTCTTTGAAAAAACACCCCTAATATTTCGAATTAAATTTCGGTCTTAGCTGCAGCCACCGGAATATGGTGGTTGAGGCAGCTATAAGAACATATTTAAAAGACAGTTGGACAGGGGCATGGACATGAAAGATTTGCCCGGCCAAACGGGAGTAGATTAGAAGGGACTCTTGGTTGGTATGGAACATTTGGGTTGTAGGATGCGTTTCCGTGTTGTGTAACTACGACTATATCCATTGCTTCTTTGAGACTGAGTCAAAACCTGGGAGCTCAAGAGGGAGCAGAATGATGGAATCTTTTATGTACAGTATTTGTATATTGACGCTTACAGGTTACTGACAAACTTCCCTGTGTCTAATTGAACGTAATGTGAATGGGCATTCTGGGTAGATGTTTTACAAGCAAAACAGACAGGTGCATGTTTGTTTCTCACCTCTCTATCTCTCGCGTGTGTTAGTAACGGACACCCGGCTTCCCAATACCACAACATAACAGTTGGCGACGGCGTGACGTCCTTAAGCGATATTTATTGTTTTGCACGAAAAGGCACGAAATAAACGGCGGCAGACGCGTGATGAGTGAAGAATCCGAGGGGAGAGAACGAGACGGTTAAGTAAAACAAGTAAAAGTGGGGGAGAAAGAGAGATGGATAAGGCTGGTTAACTTTTCTGGAAAATGATCGTGTTTGAAAATGGCGACAATTAAGTGTGGGGCCGTGTGACGAAACGATGGAGCAGTGGAGTTCATGGTGTGAAAGATGTGAATATTTTGCATTGGCAAATCAAATGTCAGATGATATTCGTGTTCCAACTTTTCTGACTGTGATGGGTAAAAAAAACATTTGATTTATGCGCAGTCTGGTGCAACCTGCTAAGCCTGGCGATAAGCATTATGAGAATATGAAGTCTTAAAGGACCACTATTCACATAAACCATTGGTTATTGCTAAGAGCTTTAGATTTCATAAAAGGAATCAAGAGCTATTTCAGTTTATGGCAGTCCCTGAATGAAGTGTTATTTGTATGTGGTCTGCCTAGTGAGACAATCCAGAAACATCTGCCTACAGAAGACAGGCAGAAGGCAGTTGAGATATATGCCCCTGTCCTATATCTATGGAGATGGCAGCTAAAGAAACACAGCTGTTAAATGCATCTTCCCAAGTTCGTAAAGTTTCTACTGACCTTAAGAATGGGCAATCAGTGTACTGTAACTGTTAGGACAAAACTGGTCATTTGGCAAAAGAACACTGGTATGAGGGTGTAGCAAACAAGGACATATTGAATGCACCTGTAAAAGTAAAAAGACACTGTCAACTTAAAAAAGACTAATATAGTAAAATAGTTTTTGGAAGCAAAACAAAAAGAAACGTGAATAAGATGAAGCATACTAAGGACGAACTGAGTGACTCTCAGTCTGTGGTTAAATGTTTTTTTTTCAGTTTCAGGACACAAAAATGGCTGTTGGGTGACCCTACGATTGGGTGGGGCCATAGTGAGAATGCAGTAGGCACGAGTGCTGCAGTATTGCTGGTGTCAGACACAATTTACAAGGACAAATTGCAACATCTCACCCCAGTAGGGGCAAGGTTGACTTTAGAGACTTTCAATGGTGAGGCTGTTCCAGTGAGGGGAGTAGTACATGTTAAGGTGGAGATTAATGAACAGAGTAAGAAACATCCACTGTACAAGTTTAAAGGTTGTTATCCAGTGGTTCTGGGCCGATTGTGGTTGGAGCAGCTCAAACTCAACTGATGTGAAGTGCACTTGATTGGTGGGAGCACTGGTCTACAAGAGGTATTGAAGAAACACACAGAAATAATCAACAGTGAACTGGGCAGTATAAAAGAAATCACTGCTAAGCTGGCCGATAAACATCCAAATGCTTGAAGGCAAGACCAGTTCCGTACTCTCTCAAACAAAAGCTAGAGGCTGAATTGGAAAGTCTGTCCAGAGTAAGCTATTGGAACCAGTGTGTGTAAGTAAAGGGGCAACTCCAGTAGTTCCTGTACTAAAAGGGGTTGGTCTTTTAAGGATTTGTGGAGATTTCAAGGTAACCATTAACTCTGTTCTTACAGCTGAACAATACCCTCTTCTTCTCATTGATAATCTTTTGCAGGATTGGCCAGAGGACAGACATTTAGCAAGATTGACTTGTGTCAAGTGTATTTGCGGTTGCATGGGAAGCCAGAGTCACAGGAACTGTTGACCATAGTGACTCACAAAGGAACATTCATGTACCAAAGGCTTCCATTTGACATCACCTCGGCTCTCGCACTTTTTCATTGAGCAATGGAACAGATCCTGAGCAGGTTGATAGATGCAATGTTATTTGGATGACTTATTCAGTACTGGGAAAATGAGTGTGAGCACCTACAAAACTTGGACTAAAAGATTTGAGTTCTTTCAAACTTAAATTCAATATTTTTGACCATTTGATTGACAACTCTGGGCTTTACTTGGTACCATCAAAGAAGAAGTGAATCATGGAGACTCCGTGACCACAGAAAGTAAGTCAATTAAGATCTTTCTTAGGACTACCAGCATACGATATAAAGTTTGTTCCTAATCTAGCTAGCACATTGAACCACTTCATGAGCTTTTAAGTAAATCAACACACTGACAGTAGTCAGATTATTGTGAGGAGGCTTTTTAAAAGGCCAAAACAGCTTTGTCACATTCTGAAGCGCTCAAACACTTCAAGCCATCATTACCCATATAGTTGGCCAGCGACGCATCACCCTGTGGTGTGGGGGCAGGTATCCCATGCATACCATCGAGGGAAGAGCATCCAGTCGCTTTGACGTTAAAGGCATTAAGCAAAGCAGAAAGCCGCTATGCCCAGATTAGCAGGAAGCACTTTCAGTTGTCTTTGGAGATATGAAATTCCATGAATTATTTTTTGGTTGATGATTTACACTACTGACAGATCATTGCTCCTTGATGTCAGATTTTGGTCCACATGTGGGCATGCCTTCCTTGGTTACTAATTGAATGTCATGTTGGCCTCTGTTACTATCCGCACATCAGTACGACAAACAGTAGATCACAGGAGATCCAAGCACCATTCAAATGCTGATAGGCTATCCAGACTGAAAGTGCTTGATGAGCTGCAAGCTGAAAACTGGCAAAAGAAATTGTATGTGCCTACTTCTGGTGACCAGGACTGGATGTAACCATTGAAGAGAATACAAAAGCATGCCCTATTGTCAGTGAGTGAGAAATGTTCCTCAACTTTTACACCCATGGGAATCGCCTGAAGAACCATGGCAGATGATTCACATTGATTATGTAGGACCTGTAGAAGGTCACATGTTCTTGGTCGTAATGGATGCACACAGCAAATGGCCCCAGGCTGCCATCATGAAGAGCACTACATCTGAAAGATATTAATAAATGATCTGTACAAACAATGGAACAAACCCTCGACTTCAGTGGGAAGTGGATTGCTCAGCCAGTGTCTTAGCACTTTATTGCTGACGTACTGCAACACACCTCATGCCACCACTGAAATGGCTCAGTCACTTCACTGATGAAAAGACAGCTTTGAACCTTGTTTGATCTGCTTAGACCCCCAAACACAAAACAGACTGTGCTAAACGAACAGAAAACCCAAGAAGAGAGGTGTGCCACAGCAAAATACAGAAGCTTCACAGCAGGAGAGAGATACTTGCCTGGAACTACATCTCTGGAACAAAGCAGATACCTGCGATGGTGGTGTTACAAACTGGTCCTGCATCATACACAATGGAAACTAGTAACCACAACATCTGGAGAAGGCATGTTGATCAGCTGTTGCCCACTTCTGAGGCAACTGAAAACCAACACAACAACTGACCAATCCACATCCAGTTGTAGAAATGGGACAGGATTCTGAAATAATGACTGTAGAACCCCCATTAAGATCAAATGACACAACCAATGTTCCACTATCTGTGCTTTCTGAGATGCCCCCTACTGATAATGCAACACCCAAGCCAAGATCTTTCAATACACCACCAAGAGATAAAATGACTTTCGTGTCATCCACAGTTAGTCAGTACCCTCACTGGAACAGGCAGCCTCCAAACAGATTGAATCTCTAGTTTAGTGATTAACCCTCAGCACATGGGGCAGAATAATCTCCAGGATTACATCTGGGAATAGAGGCTGTCTACCCTCTTTCTCTAGTTTAGACAGAAGATTTTAGTTGAATTTGATGATTACTCCATTGAATGTTAATAGTTTTGTGGCTGGTTTGTGTGTGTGTGTGTAGTGTAGCACATTTGTTCTTTACTTCTCTGTCTCTAGTGTGTGTTATTCACAGTCACCTGGCTTCCCAGTACCACAAACATAACAGAATCTGAGGAACTCAGTGTGTCAAACAGCATCTATAAAAGGAAAGGGATGGCTATTTATTGATCTACTCCCCACCCCCACCCCCAATGCTTCTTGGCCAGTGAATTCCTCCAAAAGTTTCTTTTTCTGTCTCTAACTCCCCGACAGAAAGGCTACCTTCTGCTCATGTTTATCATCAGTTTAAAAATATGCCAAGTTATAGATTTTGCTAATGCATTAAAAGTTATTCCTTGAATAATTGTCTCTAATATCTCAGTTTCTTTGAAACCCTACTCTTGAATCCTGTAATTGGAAAATTATTGCTAATTTTTATAACATGAGAAATATGTCTAATTTCAGATTGAGAAATCAAAACCCATAAAATGTGGCACCTTTGGAGCTGCCTCTTTGCAGCAACGTTATCTGTCTACAGGAGACTTTGAGGGAAACCTCAATATTTGGTAAGGGCTTTTTTGTGTGTGTTCTAATTTTGGAAGAGGAGTGAGAAATATTTTTATTGAAATTACTGCATTTCTGAACATTATCAATGAAATATTGTATGAAGTTATTTTGAAATTTGTGAGGCAATTTACCTGGCCACCATAGCAGTATTTATCTAAATTCTAAACTCTCTGATAAAACTCGATTAGTATTTGTTCATCATTCAATGGATTGAATTTTCTCCATATTAGTTGGAGGAAAAATTCAATTATATGCTTCAACTGTGATCATCGATAAATACATAATAGATATTAACTTTGTCTTTTTAAAACTGTTTTTTAAAATTGATATTGATTAAACCTTAATAACTGAATGTAATTTGAAAAAAAAATTGCAAGAACTAGTCAGCAGGCCAGGTACCAACTGTGGGGAGAGAAATGAAATTAACATGGTACATCAATGACTTTTTATCAGAACCAGATAAACTAAAGTTTATGTAAGCTATATACAAACAAAAACTTTGGAGCAGAAATGTAAAATGTAGCTATGGCCTTAAACTCTGCCTTTAACACTATAATTCCATGCAACTCATCACCAAATTCTAGACCCTGATAGTCAGTATCTCCCTCTGCAATAGACTTCACAATTGATAGACTGCAATCAGTAAGAATAGGCAGCAACAACATGATTATTCTGAAAGCTGGTGCTACACAAGGTTGCGTCCTCAGCCCCTATGTACACTCATGACTGTATGGCCAAATTCTGCTCCAACTCCATCTACAAGTTTGCAGTGGGCTGTATCTCAAATAACGATGAGTCGGAGTACAGGATGGAGATATTGAGGTTTAGTAACATGGTGACATGACAAAAACCTTTAACCTCAATGTCAGCAAAACAAAAGAGCTGGTCATTGACTTCAGGAAGGGAGGCAGTGCATAAATCAATGGTGTTGCAATTGAGAGCTTCAAGTTCCTAGGAGTGAAAGTCACCAATATCCTGTCATGGTCCAACTACATAGAGGCCATTGCCACAAGACCTCACCCTGACATCTCTACTTCAAGAGGCTGAAGAAACTTGACATGTGCCATCAACCCTTACCAAGACTATTAAATGGTTCTGCAGCACAATGGACTCTTGACCTTACAATCTACTTTGTTACCATCTTGCACTTTATTGTTTACCTGCACCACACTTCCTCTATAGATATCACACCTTATTCTGCATTGTTATTGTTTTACTTTGTTCTACTCTGTGCACAGTGTAGTGATTTGATCAGTGTGAACAGTATGCAAGATATCTTCTTCACTCTGTCTCGGTGCACATGACAATAATAACATAATTCCAATTTCAATGTAATTGAATGCTTAAACAGGCTTGAGTTATCCAGAGGCCTATTCTATGTTCCTGAATTCTGATTTTTACATTTTATAAATAAAATGAGCAACCTGTACTTTGTAGGCAGGTTCTGATAACTTGCTACCAAATGTGTTTTTGATGCTTTTGAGGCTCATTTCAGCATAGAATCACACAAGATAAGTCCATTCAAATGTTCCAAATTCCAAGAATGGTGCCCTGTGGTAGTTGGTGCTGTGTATGATACTAAATGTACTTCAAAGTTTATCAGTATTTCTTGACTAGGTAATCATTTAAACTGTAGAACATGTTATGGTGTAGTTAAACTATTCATTTGTACAAAACAAACATAGTGTTCTTGATTTTGTTGAGTTGAGATTGTACTTGCTGCATGGATTCCTCATTCCTTGCCTTTAAGTGGTTTGGATGTTATACTTAAGAACATTCTTTACCTACTCAGCATGTTGTCAGGAACTTGTGATACAATTAAGTTACATGGGCAAGCTAGAACAAGCTCTGTAAATTAATCTGAGGACACCCATGAGAGCAAAGTCAGTCACTCAGCTGTCTAGGTTTTGGAATGTTTCTGGATGTCCCTGACAGCAAGCATAGAATTCATTATAATTAAGCATAAATGTAACTTCCCTCATTTTGACCTTTTTGTACTTGTGGATCCTGCACCAGGACTATCCAGGCAAGGGTCTATGAGCAGATTCTACACAGCAGTAAGCTGTATGAACTTTTTTTCACTAGATTACTAATGCTGCAGGGTCGTTTCTGTTCTGTTCACTATCAAGTCTACTCATTTTAAATATACTTACTCTACTCACTTTTCTGATTTGATTTATTCAGGAATCTAGAGGCTCCAGAATCGCCAGTCTACTCAGTAAAAGCTCACAAGGAGATTATAAACAGCATTGATGGAGTAGGAGGCTTGGGAATTGGGGAAGGAGCTCCAGAAGTGGTTACTGGCAGCAGGGATGGTAAACTGCATTTAAATTGTTCCTTATTTGTGTTTCCCGATCCATTTTCTGCAGTCTGTTGCACTAGTGTAATAATTGAATCTATTAACATGCATTTGCTTAGGTGTCATATCTTGAAACTTTTATACATTGGTATTTGAAAGTTTAGAAATAATGTGGTTCTTATCATAGAAAAATATTACATGGAAAGAAGCTATTCACTCCATTTCTTATGCCAGATTTTTGAAAGAGCACCAGAAACATCTTGCTTTCTTAACCTGAAAGCTTTTTTCTTCCAGTTTTTATCTAACTCCTCTTTGAGAGTTATTTCAGGCACTGCATTCCAGATTACAGCTGTTTACTGTGCAAAGTAATTCCTCTCCTTTCCCCTTTAGATTTGTTGCTGGTTATTTTAAATATGTGTTTTCAGATTACTGATCCTCCTACCGCTTCAAACAGTTTCTCATTAATTATATAAGCTCTCACAATTTTGAGGGCCTCCAATTGCAGACTGTTGTCAATATGAAGTTCTTGACAATCTAATCATCAAAGCTATTTTCCCTATATTTACTATTTTCTCCAAGGTGGCCAACCTGATGCTTTTTCTCAATACTGGATAAATGAAAATTAAGAATATAAGATCAGCAACTTGATGTACATGCTCTACCTTTATCGATTAAGAAATAGACATTAGTACGAATAAAGGCAGTGCAAGGTATCATACTTACCACTGTCTTGGATTGTTTCTGTTGACTATGGTGGTAATTATGTGCTACAACTGGTCTTTGTATTCTGGGGCTTATAGATAATGAACAGTCCCATTTTTTTGATTTGCCTCTTAATCCCTTCCGGAAAGTGTGTGTATAGTTATTGGCATCCTATTGGTTAGAATTCAGTGTGATGTTCTCAATGTTTGAATCAGTGTCTTGTCTTGCACTTGGGGTGTTGATGTTTGAGTGAGGATAGCACATATATTTGCAGGCTGCTGTGAGGAACGAGTCAAATTTTCTCACCTGGAAGTTATTGACAACATGAAGCCCACATTGTATTCTAGATGCTGGCTGTAGATAATATTGCCTGTTTGTATCTGTTACATGTTAAATTACATTTATTATGTTTTGTGCTTTTTTTTTAAAGGAATGGTAAAAGTCTGGGATCCCAGACAAAAAGACACTCCTGTAGCCAATATGCAGCCTGCAGATGGAGATAACCAACGGGATTGTTGGACTGTGGCATTCGGTATGTTTTGTTTATGACTATATTGGAACCACTCATCTAAGCCTATATTTTCTTAGTCTACTGAGAGGATTGTAGAGTGATTGAATAACCAAGAGAATGCAGCATTCCATATTTACATCAAATGAAAAATCGTCGACCCAATTTTGAATTTGTGGATGTCCTTCACAAAAGATTGTATTACTTTTATATTCATTCCTTAAGATTCATTCATCATCAAATTGACTTTGTTTTCTGCGTTTCACTGTGACTTTTAAAAGCAGATGTTGTTTGCATGTGTTGTGTTTTCTGAATTTGGGGAACTTACAATCCATAGATTCTGAGTTTTCCCTGGTGTAGAAGAGGCTGAGGAATTTATAAAATCCGAGGGGTATAGCTAAGGTGGATGGTGATTATCTTTCACCCCTAGCTACGTTAGTCTAAAGCCCGAGGATACAGGGTTAAGGAGAGAGAAGAAAGATTTAAAGTAATTCTGAGGGGCAAGTTTTTCCATGCAGAGGGTGGAAGATATATGGAATTTGCTGCCAAAATAAATTGTAGAGGCAGATACAATTGCAACATTGAATAGACGTTTGGATAGGTTAGGAAATTTAGAGGGATATTTTCAAATGCAACTAGCTCAGGAAGACGCCTTGGTCAAACTGTACAAGTCGATTGAAGGGCCATTTCTGTGCTGTATAACTCTATGGTTCTATGAGAAGGGGTCACTTGTTACACGACTTAAGTCTTGATATAGGGTCTTGGCCCAACACGATGACTATTTACTCTTTTCCATAGAAGCTGTCTGGCCTGCTGATTTCCTCCAGCACTTTGCGTGTCTTGCTTGGATTTCCAGCATCTATAGATTTTCTCTTGTTTGTGATTGGACTTGCTACATCAATCTGTTTCATTTGTAAATACAGCTTTTTAAGTCTTTGGTTTAATCCAATGTCATATGTCAATAAATCTCTGTTAATGTTTCATAATATTTTTCTTGTAAATGTCATTACTGAGCAATTATTGGCCAATGCTTCTGCCAGTTTTTCTCTTCCAGATCAAAACTTAAGAGAGAAATTACTTCTTGAGGTTCTGAGGTTTGTTTATGTCTCTGCTCTTATTTTAACTCATTAGGATTAAATTAGGTGAACATTTTGATCAAAGTAGCAGACAAATCTTATTGCACTTTCTCAGACTGGCTGCAAGGAATGCCCGCAAGTTTCACTTTTTTTTTCTGGTGTGCTCTGGGAGAATGGGGATTAATCATACATGTGTTGCAGCTGGCAAGTTCAAATTAAATTGTCATTCAACCATACACGAATACAGCCAAATGAAACAGCGTTACTCCAGGGCCAAGGTGCAAAACATAGTACCAACAATCACACACAGCACAAGTCAAATATAGCACATATAAGATAGCATTAAAATACTGTCACACAAAAAAAAGTATAGTCCAAGACCCTGAGTCTGTGAATGTTGCAGAAATATTGCAATGAAATAGTTGTGCTTACTGTTAATGTCTAAAGAAGTTCTCTCGCAAGGCCCCGTGTTCTCTGTGGGGCAACCTTTACCTGTTGCATTGCATTTGGGTATCTGTTCACTGGAGTTGCTGATATCCAGGGACTAGGATGTAATCAAGCAAGCTAAACAGTCAATCATATTAAAGAATGTCATAGGCAGAATATAAACTTTTAAATCAATATTGCACATGTTTAAGAGCCCAAAATTTGCAGTTAGTAAGCTGCTGAGGATTGGAAGCTGTTTTATCATATGTATTTTAATAAACATATTTTTATTGTACTTTTAAAATTAATAATTTTGATGCATACTGGGCTTGAGTATAAATTAATTTATTTAAGATCAGAGTTTGCTAGTAAGTGATTATGGCATAGGACATTAAAAATCTACTTTAGTCTTTGTGCAAAATTTCGCAGTATTTTACAATGAGAACAGTTGGTGTTCTGATAGAAACGTAGAAAACCCACAGCACAATACAGGCCCTTCTGCCCACAAAGTTGTGCTGAACATGTCCCTACCATAGAAATTACTTGCTTAACTATTGCCCTCTATTTTACTAAGCTCCATGTACCTATCTAAAAGTCTCTTAAAAGACCCTATCGTATCTGCCTCCACCACCGTTGCCGGCAGCCCATTCCACGCACTCACCACTCTGAACAAAAAACTTACCCCTGACATCTCGTCTGTACCTACTCCCCAGCACCTTAAACCTGTGTTCTTCTCTTGTGGCAACCATTTCATCCCTGGGAAAAAGCCTCTGACTATCTATTGATCTTAGAATAGATCTGATGATCTATTCCCATCAGTTCTGTGATTCTGTTCAACTTAGCTTTTGTTTTAATGCTTTATGCATTTTGATGAAAAACATTTGTTTTGCTGTGTTGTTGCATTCTTCTGGCTCAGTTCTGTGTGATTTAAGTCTTCCTGAGCTTATTTTCCATAGAAGTTGCATTCAGGTTATTTACTGTTTTCTCCCCATTCTGTTTGTTTACCATTGATCAGTTTGTTACCATTGTTTCTGCATTAAGGTATTTACTTCAAAGCCACATAAATAAATAAATGGCAATCAGTAAGATTACAGATATGAAAAGGCACTGACACAATAGATCAAATGTTCCCTTCCTGTCCTGTTTCATTCTGCAGTTCTGTGAAAAGGATTAAGAATTACACAGCAGATGGCCATGTGCACGGGCCTAAAAGAGTAGCACTAGAAGTTAATTTTGTCATGAGTCAAGTTGATTTATTTCTTTGTCCTTTCCAGCATTTAAATTTGAATGTAGGAGTATTGAGTAAAATAATCTATTAATCTTACTAGCTGTATTAAGAGTGAGCATATTGGGTGGGGAAAGGAGCCAAGGAAGAACGTAGGTTGCTCAGTGAAGTGAGATCATAGCTGGCTATAAATAATCACTGCATGTATTCGACCATAAACAGAAACACATATGCGTTTATTACCATGGATCTGTTATCATCATCAAAGAGCTTTCATGCACCTTTTTAAAAAAAAATGAATACAATGAAGTTCTTCAAACCTGAAGAACACCAGGTGCTGTATGCTGGCAAGTGTACTGTATATATTAGATAGATAGATAGATACTTTATTCATCCCCATGGGGAAATTCAACTTTTTTTCCAATGTCCCATACACTTGTTGTAGCAAAACTACTTACATACAATACTTAACTCAGTAAAAAAAATATGATATGCATCTAAAAGATAACAGATACATAGATTTAGGAGTTCAGATAAATTCTTCATTTTTAAAAATTCTTTATACTACTAAAATGCTAAATGTTCAGTAATAAAGCAAATATATGCTTCAGTTTACAAGCACCAGTTGTGGGTGGAAATGGCAACATTTTGCATACATAACTGGGTAATGGCTAGGAGAAGGAAGGGGAAATGGGAAGCCAGTGCAGAGTACCCCTGTGGATGTTCCTCTCAATAAGTACACTGTTTTGGATGCTGTTGAGGAGTGGGGGAGTGGTGCCGTGGCTCAGAAGAGAAGAGAGGTGAAAAGGACTGCAGTAGTGATGGGAGTTTCCATAGTTAGTAGAATAGAGATGAATTTATGTGGGCGTGATGGAGACACGTGAATGGTATGTTGTTTCCTAGTTGCCAGGGTCAGGGATGTCTCTGTTCTGGTCCATGGCATTCTAGAGGGTGAGCAGCCAGAAGTCTTGGTACCCATTGGTATCAATGACAGGAAGGAAAGGCGAGGAGGTCCTGAAGAGAGATTTTAAGGAGCTAGGTTGAAAGCTGAAAAGCAGGGCTGCTTGGGTAATAACCTCTGGATTGCTGTCTGTGCCACATGCCAATGAGGGTAAGAATAGGGGCATTTGGTAAATAAATATCTGGTTGAGGAACTGGTGCAAGGGGCAGTGGTTTAGATTTTGTGGCTGAGGGAAGATTATAGCTGGGAGCTTAACATTCCAAGGATACATGTATTGAACGGACAGGCAAGTAGGCAGAGGGAGTGGGGTGGCTCCGTTGGTAAAAAATGAAATCACGTCCTTTGAATGACGTGACATAGGATCGGAGGGTATAGAATCCTTGTGGGAAGAGCTAAGAAGCAGTCTGATGGGAGATGTGTATTGGCATCTGAACTATAGTCAGGATGTGGGTACAAATTACAATGGGAGACAGAAAGGGTTTGCCGAAAGGACAATGTCATAGAACATTTCAATATGTAAGTTGATTGGGATAATTGGATTGGTGCTGAATCCCAAGAGGGGGAATTTGTAGAATGCCTATGGGATAGCTTTTTAGAGCAACCCTTGGTTGGGCCTAATAGAAGATCAACTATTCTGGATTGGGTGTTGTGCAATAAACTGGGATTGATTAGAGAGCTTAAGACAAAGGAGGGCAGGAATAGTAATATGATAGAATTCACCCTGCAATTTGAGAGGGAGGAGCTAGTCAGATGTATCAGTAAAGGGACTTACAGAGGCATGAGAGAGGAGCTGGCCAAAGTAGATTAGAAGAGGTTACTATCAGGGATGACAGCAGAGCAACTATGGCTGGAATTTCTGGGAGCAATTCACAAGGCGCAGGACAGATACAACCTAATGAAGAAGTTGCTTTCTAAAGGTAGGATGAAGCAACTGTGGTTGACAAGGGAAATCAAAACCAGCATAAAAATCAATGAGAGGGTAATGGTAGAGCAAAAATGGGAAGTTAGAGGATTGGAAAGTTTTAAAAGCCAACAGAAGGCAACTTAAAAAAAAGTCATAAAGAGAGAAAAGTTGGCTAGCTTACCTTCATATTCCAATAATATTAAATAGATGCCAAAAGTTTCTTCAGGTATATAAAGAGTAAAAGACAGACGAGAGTAGATATTGGACTGCTGGAAAATTATGCTGGAGAGGTAATAATGGTAGATAGGAAATGGCGGACAAACTGAGTAGGTGTTTTGCATCAGTCTTTACTGTCAAAGACACAGTATGCTGGAAATTTGTGTTGGGGGCAAAAACCATTACTAAAGAGAAGGGGTTTGGGAAACAAAGTCTGAAGGTAAATTACCTGGAACAGATGGTCTACACCCCAGTGTTCAGAAAGGGGTGGCTGATGAGGTTCTGGAGGCATTAGTAATGATCCTTCAGGAATCAATATATTCTGGCATTGTTCCAGAGGACTGGAGCATTTCAAATGTCACTCCACTACTCAAGAAGGGGGACAGGCAGGAGAAACAAAATTTTAGGCCAGTTAATCTGAGCTCAGTGGTTGGGAAGATGTTGGAGTCGATTGTTTAGAATGTAATTTCAGGATACTCTGAGTAGGGGAAAATCTTGCCTGCCAAATCTGCTGGAGTTCTTTGAAGAAATAGCAAGCAGAATAGACAAAGAAGAATCAGTGGATGATGTGTACCTGGATTTTCAGAAGGCCTTTGACAAGGTGCCATACATGAGGTTGCTTAACAAGTTAAGAGCCCTTGGTATTGCAGGAAAACTACTAGCATGGATAGAGTATTGGCTGATTGGCAGGAGGCGATGAATAGGAATAAAGGGAGCTTTTTCAGCTTGGCTGCTGGTGACTTGTAGTGTTCCACAGGGGTCTGTGCTGGTGACTTATAGTGTTCCACAGGGGTCTGTGTTGGGACTGCTTTTTATGTTATATGTCAATGATTAGTTGATGGGACTCCCTCTCTCTCCCCTCCCCCACCTTTCAAATCTACTCCTCAGCATTTTTTCTCCAGTCCTGCAGAAGGGTTTCGGCCCAAAACATTGACTGTACTTTTTTTCCATAGATGCTGCCTGGCCTGCTGAGTTCCTTCAGCATTTTTTGTGAGTTGATGGCTTTGTGGCCATGTTTTTGGATGATAGGGAGATGGATGGAGGGGTAGGTAATGTTGAGGAAGCAGAGAGGTTGGAGAAGGACATAGATAGGAGAATGGGCAAAGAAGTGGCAGAAGGAATACAATGTCAGGAAGTGTATGGTCATGCATTTTGGTAGGAGAAATAAAAGAGTAGAGTATTTTATAAATGGAGAGAAAATTTGAAAATCTGAGGTGCAAAGCGACTTGGGAGCCCTAAAGGTTGATTTGCAGACTGAATCTGTGGTAAGAAAGGCAAATGCAATGTTAGCATTCATTTCAGGAGGACTAGAATTTAAAAGCAAAGACGTAATATTGAGGGTTTACAAGGCACTAGTAATGCCTCACGGAGTATTGTGAGCAGTTTTGGGCCCCTTATCTAAGAAAAGATGTGCTGACGTTAGAGAGGGTTCAGAGGTGGTTTTTAAGAATGAGTCCCGGAATGAAGGGTTACCATAAGAGGACTGATTGGTGGCTCTGGGCCTGTACTGACTGGAAATCAGAAGAATGAGGGAGGATCCAATGAAGCCTATTGAATGTTGAAAGACCTCAATAGAGTGGATGTGGAGAGGATGTTTCCTATGGTGGAGGAGTCTAGGACCAGAGGGCAGAGCCTCAGAATAGAGGGATGTCCATTTAGAATGGAGATGAAAAGGAATTTCTATAGCCAGAGATAGTGAATCTGTGAAATTTGTTGCCACAGGTAGTTGTGGAGGCCAGGTCATTGGGTATATTTCAAGCAGAGATTGCTAGGTTCTTGATTAGCCAGGGCATGAAGGGTTACTGAGAGAAGCCAGGAGATTAGGGCTGAGAGGGAATTGGATCAGCTGTGATGAAATGGTGGAGCAGATTTGATGGGCCAAATGACCTAATTTGGCTCCTAAATCTTATGGTCTATATACAGTTCTTGGCGGATGGGTGGTGCACCAAGTTCAGACTTTACTGACTTCATATACATAGATGGAGGAGTTGTAGGCTTCCATACTGCAGTCTAGCCTGGACCCACAACTCCCCAGTGAATCTGACCAGCTGGCAAGGACAGGTTTCTTGAGATATGGAACCATCTCAGGATATTGTTTGCCAGGTGTACAATGCCCCATCCAGCATATATGGTTGCCCCATAGTTAGAATTTTCTCTATCTTGAAGAACTGTAAGTCTTAATTAAATTCCTCATTGAAAAGGTGTACAAGTTGAGTTCATGTTTTTAAGTACACTCAAATTCTTTTGTGCCTTCTTGGACAGGTCATGCATACAATCAACAGGAGCGGTGTGTGTGTGCAGGATATGACAATGGAGATATCAAGCTATTTGACCTAAGAATGATGTCACTCCGGTGGGAGAAGAACATCAGGAATGGGGTAAAGAACAAATGTAATTTTATATCTGTGTAAACTCCCAAGAATGTTTTCCTTATGGAGTGGAAAATAATAGCTACATGTTTGTATACATGCTTTCTACACAAATACTAGCAGGTTGTTGGAAGAAAAATATGTGAGGTTTCATGGTTTATTTAGAAATAAACTTTTAGAACAGTAAAACACAGGAACAGGTCCTTTAGCTCTTGATGTTATGCCAAACTGCCCCTTTTTTCCTCCTACCTTTTAATATCTCCATCTCTCATTTCTTTTGCTAACTGCACATTAATTGCTCGGTTTTTGGCAGCACTTCTATTCACCACATTTCGTCCTCCAGGGCCCAGGGGAGGATAGAAACTTCACACTTCCTGCTATTTGCAACAAGAAAATCAACTGACAAGAGATTTGATGTCCAGAGTGACTTTTCAGATTGATGGACTTTGTAAACTGTTTTCAGCAGAGTACACTGAAAGTTAATAGTGTCTTTAATGCTTCATTCTTTGCAGTGCTCTGGAAACTGAAAAGGAACTTTAATTCAGTGCATTGACCAAGAGCATCTCTTTCTAATTGTAGTAAATGCTGGAAAAGCGAAGCAGGGCAACTTCATATTCTGTGCATAGACCCTTCCCATAAAGGCCATTTGAGATTTGTTGAGAACCAATACTTGAGACAAGGCCATGTTTAGTTGCTTTGTTTCTAATATCCCTATGCCATATCTTTGTGCTAGTGTTAAATGAATTTGTTAGAACACATTTTTAAGTATTTTTGAGGAAGAAAATTCTCATGCATTTTCCATTAATTCCATGATTAAATTGGTGTGATGCAGCAGTTAGTGCTGCTTTTTGTCATGTTCAATTCTGACCTTTGGTTCTGTCTCTGTGGAGTTTGCATTTTATCCTTTTAGCTGCCTGGATTTCCTGAGTGCTCCAGTTCCTTTGTACATTTCAAACATGTGCCACTGTAATTTACTCATTGTGTAGGATTGGAAAGTCAGGATGGATTTCATGGACATGTGAGAAAATACAGGTTACAGAGAAAAAGGCTGGGAAATGGGATTGAGGGGATAACTCTGAGAGCCAGCATAGGTTTCATGGACCAGTTGTCCTCCTGTGTTATAAAGTCTTAGGAATTTGCAAAATCAAAACCTGGGAGCTTAATATGTAACTCCTGTGATGTTAGAATAAACTTTTATTTCAACACAGACATTTAACTCCTTTTACAGGTTTGTTCTGTTGAATTTGACCGAAAAGATATCACTATGAATAAGCTGGTGGCCACTTCCTTAGAGGGGAAATTCCACGTGTTTGACATGCGGACCGAACACCCAACTAAGGGTTTTGCTTCAGTTAGTGAAAAGGTATTTAATTCACTGTTTCTGCACTTTATAAAGACTGGTGTGGCAGGTTGTATTTTGTTGTAATTTAACTGCTCAATAACCCAGGGTGTAGGTTGCCATGGAACCCTCTTATCAAATAGCTTGAGTAGCTTCTCTGATAGCAGTCAAGGTGGAATCCACTCTCAGCCAGAAGCATTATATTGAAAATTCAGCTCTATGGAACAGTCACTTAAACTGTTGTCTGAACAGAATATCAGATGTCCAGTTAATATTGCTATTCAGAAGGATCAAATGTCGACTCTCCAGTTAATTCATGATTGCTCAACAATACATAATCTCAAGAATTAGGTGTTGGGTAAGCTTCAGTTAATGAAGGCACAAAAATTCTTTAACTAGCCTATTATGTAAGTTCTGAAGAAATATTTGTTATGGGTGTAACTCAAATTGATAATGAGAAAGATATTTTAACCAGTGATCATTGTGCATATACTGTTATGTTCCCCAGTAACCGGGTGACTTACCAGCAAAGATAGATACCGTAGATTCCGGATTTTAAGCCGCTACTTTTTTCCCACATTTTGAACAGCTTTGAACTTTGCGGCCAATAATCCGAAGCGGCTAATGCATGATTTTTTTCATGCCGCCTCGTAAACATTTTGCCTCATAACAGTAGACCAATAAAATTGATGAGTAGTTCACAGAGGTCCAATGAAATTGTACGATAAATCAAGCGCACTTTCACAATTAAATTATTGTAAATCAGTCATTTGTACTCACCCTCATCAACATGGAAAACACTCGAAGCATTGTGCTGCCTTATGGCATACTTAGTTTATAATATTTTCGCTTAGTAATTCATTTTCTAGTTAAAGTTAGGTTTTAACTATATGTTTTCTGTACTACATCGCGGGATGCTATGACGTCACACCCGGTTTCGCGGTGTCTTGTGGGAAAATGCCGGTTTGCGATGAAACGGAAAGGAGGGGGGGAGCGCATTACGCGAGCGGCTTTGGATCTGAGCGAAAACGCTGCTTTTAAATGCCGTTTGCGATAAACGGAAAGGAGGGGGGGAGCGCATTACGCGAGCGGCTTTGGATCTGAGCGAAAACGCTGCTTTTAAGTTAAAGGTGATCAATAACTTTTCCTGGTAGGCTGTAGTATATATATTTTTTACCAGTCGTTAGGAGATATTGGAATGTTGTTCAGTAAAGAAGTATACGCAACGTATTTAAAAGTAGCCGCGTTACGGGCACGGTTCGAAAAAAAGCATTTGCAATATGTATTTGTTTTTGTTACCATATGGATTTAATTAAAAGTTAAAAAATCCTCACATGTAATATCTTTCTGTGTAAATATCTCATATTACAACGTGGGACACCTGCGGCCGAAAATCCGGTGCGGCCTAAAATCCGGTGCGGCCTTTACAATTAAAAAATTGATTTTATTTCTAAAATTAGAGCCAGCGGCTTTTAATCAGGTGCGCTCTGTAGTCCGGAATCTACGGTAGGTCCGCTGAAGCCTGGTGCTACTATTTTCAAACGTTTTTATTTATAAAGGGGCACAAACGTATGGTTAATACAAAACATTCAGATCATATACATCGTCAAAACTCAATCTAAAGCACAGGTGTAGTAATAATCAATCAAAAATGAGCTCTATCGTTGTCTAGGGGATACTGAGTCCAATTGGGTATAAGAGTCACTCAAAGTCTGCAGGCTTCCCTGTTTCGGGAACCGCTGACATTTCACGTGTTGGATAGAGAGAGAAGGAACACTTGCCCGTTGTCTTTGCGAAGCAAATCCCTGTTAGTTAAAACGGTTTGTCCTTTGGTTCCAGCCACAGACTCCCGATCCGGAATCTATCGCACGTGGCTTCCTTCAAAATGGCTTCCCGCTCCGACGGGAAGCACTATCGTGTCTTCTTCGTGTGTCTCCTTGGTGCGTCTGAGGCCCCGCCTCGGCAGCCCACCTTTTATCTGGATTGGCAGGGTTGTAGATGTCCGTCAGGGTGGGGGGGGGGGGGCGAGGCAATCCTTCCCCCATCACCCATCTCACATTACCCTGAGAGTTTGCACGTAGGCCAGTTCCTTATTCCACAAAGGTGTCTCCCAAGACAATGGCTATGTCCAAGGCTTTTGTCTTGTTGAGCGACCAGCCCACATTCCAAACCGTAAGGCTCTCTCTCTCTCTCTCTCTCTCTCTCTCTTGCGATTCTCACAAAGGAGGGGGCTGAGGTCATGACACCTCCCCTCTTAAAAGTTTTTTTTACCAGCATTTAAAAACAAGTTGGTACAGGATTTTTTCTGGACTCTAACATACTACACAAGCTTTTCTCTTCACAGAGTACTACCGTTATACATTCCAGTCAGTATCTAAACAGGTAACAATTACAGTGCCCCTTTCTTTAATATCTTAACATCACGTACCGTACTAAAGTCTGGTAGCATCAAACTTCAGCTCAGTGAGTCTTATAGGATTTTTGAATCTAACACAACACACAAGCTTTTCGTTTTAACTGCAGAGCCATACATTTTACATTTAATTCAGCACCTAGATAAACAATCCGCTAGCACATTATCACTCCCCTTAATGTGCTGGATCTTAATATCGAATTCCTGCAGCATCAGACTCCAGCTTAATAACCTCCTGTTTTTATTTTTCATATTGTCCAAGAATACCAGCGGGTTGTGATCGGTATAGACCACTAGGGGTCTTTGCGCCGGACAAATGTACACTTCGAAATGTTGTATCGCCAACACAAGCGCTAACAATTCCTTTTCCACGGCAGAGTAATTCCTCTGGTGTCTATTGAACTTCCGAGAGAAATATGCTACCGGGTGCTCCACTCCATCCCCCGCTTGCTGCAGTAGGACTGCTCCTGCAGCCTCATCGCTGGCGTCCGTGGCCAAGGAGAAGGGGGATAACAGATCGGGCGCTTTTAACACAGGGTCATGGCACAATATGGCTTTTAACTTTTCAAAGGCATTCTGACAAGAATGACCCCACTCAAATTTTTCCTCCTTCTGCAGTAATTTTGTAAGGGGGAGCGCAATGTCCGCGAAATTTTTACAGAATTTCCGATAGTATCCCACCATGCCCAGAAACCTCCTCAGGGCCCTTTTATTGTAGGGTACAGGGACCTCGGAAATAGCTCGGACCTTCGCCTGCACAGGGGCCAACTGCCCGTCTCCCACCACATACCCCAGATAGGTGATCGTGGCATGACCAAACTCACTCTTGGCGAGGTTTACTGTAAGGTGGGCTGCCGACATTCGGGTAAACAAACTTTCTACAGCCCCCAGATGCTCCTCCCAGGTGTCATTCCAAACTACCACATCGTCAAGATAAGCCTTGGTGTGGATTAACCCCTTTATCACAGCGTCTATCATCCGCTGAAATGTCCCTGGGGCATTTTTCATCCCAAACGGCATAACGTTGTACTCGTACAACCCAGACGGGGTGACAAAGGCTGAAATCTCTCGAGCCCTGTCTGTTAAAGGAACGCACCAGTACCCCTTTAGCAAGTCAATTTTTGTGATGTACCTTGCCTTCCCCAGTTGATCAATGCAATCATCCACCCAGGGAAGAGGGTAAGCATCGGTCTGGGTAACCGCGTTGACCTTCCGATAATCGGTACAGAATCTTATGGTCCCGTCCGGCTTTGGGACAACCACGCAAGGAGAAGCCCACGCGGAAGAGGATTCGCGGATTATCCCAGCAGCTAGCATATGTTCAATCTCCTTCTCTACCAGCTGGCTCTTTTCAAGATTCATCCGATAAGGGGCTTGTTTAATAGGTTGGGTTGAGGTAGCTATCACATCATGTTGCGTCCCATTACACCTTCGGGGAACATCTGGGCATAAGTCTGCATGCCGGTTAACGAGCTGTATTACCTGCTCCCGCTGTTCAGGCTTTAAGTGGCCAACTTTACCCGCAAGATTCGCCAATACGACAGAGTTCTCTAATCTGGCAGGGACTATACCTATCCTGTCGAACCGTTCTGGTTCCTCCTTACCATCCCCCCCTACCTCATCGGCTTTCATGGCCGCGCCAACAACCGTGGGGGTGGGTTCGTGATACCCTTTTATCATGTTCACGTGAACTAACTGGGTCGGCTTTCATCGGTCGGGGGTTTCGATCACGTAATTCAGCAAGTCTATTTTCTTACGCACTGTATATGGTCCTTGAAACCTCGCCCCCAGGGGGTGAGTAGCTACCGGGAATAGGACCAGGACCCGGTCGCCCACGTGAAACTCTCGTTCTCTCGCTCTCTTGTTATACCACTGACCCATTTTTTCCTGAGAGGCTTTAAGGTTTTCGTTTGCCAAGGCGCATACTTGACGCAGCCTTTCCCGTAATTTCAGCACATAGTCGACCACACTGACTTGGGCGGTCGGGTTAGACCATTTTTCTTTCAGTAGGGTTAGGGGTCCCCTGGGCCTGTGACCGAAAACCAGCTCGAACGGACTGAACCCCAGGGAGCACTGCACTGTATCTCTTACGGCAAATAACAAAAGGGGTAAAGCCTCATCCCAGTCTCGAACGTTCTCCTGGCAATAAGCTTTAAGCATGGTCTTTAGGGTAGCGTGGAACCTTTCCAATGCTCCCTGTGACTCCGGGTGGTACGCAGAGGCCATAATCTGCTTCACCCCGAGCTGGGTCATCATCTGCCGAAATGCGCTCGACGTGAATGTACTTCCCTGGTCTGATTGTATCTCCTTGGGTAGCCCCACGGTGGTAAAGAATTTGATAAGGGCCTTCACCACCGCAGAGGTCCTAATACTACCCAGAGGCACGGCCTCGGGAAATCGTGTAGCGGCACACATCAGGGTCATGATATACTGCCGCCCACTCGCAGTTTTAGGTAAGGGTCCCACAAAATCCACAATGACTCGGGAGAAAGGCTCCTCATATGCGGGAATAGGTCGGAGGGGGGCCTTAGGGATAACTTGATTCGGCTTACCCACCACCTGGCAGGTATGACATCTTTTACAATACTCAGTAACATCTTTTCTCAGATTGGGCCAATAGAATTCTCTCTGAACCCGCTCCACGGTCTTCTTTATTCCTAAATGCCCGCCTAAAGGTCCCTTATGGGCTAAGTCAAGAATGTCGTCCCGATATACTTTCGGGGCTACTATCTGATGTAGCACCGCCCAGTCCTCATCGGCCTGCACCGCAGGGGGTCTCCACTTCCTCATCAACACCCCCTCCTGGAGATAATAACCCTCTGGCTCTGCCTCCAGTTCAGTCTCGGAGAGAACCGACTCTCTCAAGGCTACCAGCTCCTCGTCACCATTCTGTTCCCGTACAAACTCTCTTCTGGCTAAGGACCGGTCTACCTCTTCCCGATTTCCCACTCGTTCCTCCCTACTCTCCGTTTTCCTTTCCTCGGACTCTCGTTGGTACAGAGTCGGTAAAAAAGTTTCTGCCAAATCAAAACTGGCCAGATTCCACCCGCTCTCGGTCTCAGCGGCCCTTTTCGACATGCTGCGAGTGACCGCACATGCGGGATAGAATTTTTTTTCTGAGGGAGGGTCTTCAACTCTCACGGGCTGGGTGGTCAGCTTCACGGCGGCACCCATCTTCCCACCTGCTAGGTCGTTACCCAGAAGGACGTCCACTCCTTCTCCTGGCAATTCCGGCAGGACCCCCAGATCTACTGGTCCCGACACCAACTCACAATCTAGAAAGACCCTATGCAAAGGCACGACCTCGGTTCGGTTCCCGATACCTCTAAGGGCTACCTCCCCCGTGCGAGGGCCGAATTTTAACACATTATGGCTAATTAACGATAGTTCCGCCCCCGTGTCTCTCCAAATTCGTACGGGAATTGGGGGGTCCCCTTCCTTCAAAGCCACGGTTCCTTCGGACCTAAATGTCTCCCGCCCCTCCTGTATTCCATCTGTCTGGGGCCTGCTTGTCGATTTTCGGATCGACGCAACACAGCCTATGGAAATAGCTGCTTTCCCTCGTTCCGACTCCTTCCTCGGAGCAGTGCATTTTGATGCAATATGTCCCACCTTTCCACAATTAAAACAGTTTAAACCAGGAGATCTCCAGGTTTCCTGTCTGTTATCCTCACTTTTTGTGCTAGCTCCCGGCGGAGTTTCTCCCTTAGCCGGCGGACTTTCCCTACCATTCCGACGGTCTCTCGGGTAACTTTTTGGCGAGGAAAACTTTGTCTTGTGGGTTAGGGCATATTCATCTGCGACCCTAGCCATCTCTGAGATGGACTGATTCGTCCTCTCATTTAAATACATTCGGATTTCTTCCGGAACGCAACCTTTAAATTCCTCAATCAAAACTAACTCCCTGAGACGCCCATAGTTCTCGGCCACCTTTTCAGCTGTGCACCAACGGTCCAAGAGCACACCCTTCTCATGGGCTAGCTCGGTATACGTTTGATTCCACCCTCTTTTTAAGTTTCGGAACCTTTGTCTATACGCCTCAGGTACTAACTCGTAACCTCGGAGAAAGGCCTCCTTTACTTGAGCATAATTTCCGTCCCTTTCCGGGGGCAGCGCGGTATATACCCGCTGTGCTTTTCCTCGTAACACACTTTGTAACAACGCCACCCATTGCTCTCTGGGCCACTGCTGATTCCCTGCCACCTTTTCAAAAAGCAAGAAATAACTATCAACATCCGTCTCCTCGAACGGGGGGACCAACCTCAACGCCCGACTAATATCAAACCCCTCCTCTCTCTCTTGCCCTTGAGTTCTTCGCTCTTGCTTTCGCCTGTCCAGCTCCAATTCATGGTTCCTTTGTTTCTCTTTCTCTTCTGCTTCTGCTTCTAGCTGCTTTAGTTTGAACACATGCTCTCTTTCCACAGCCCTTTCCTTTGCGGCTCTCTCGGCTTCTTTTTCCCTCTCAGCTCTCTCGGCTTCTTTTTCCCTCTCAGCTCTCTCGGCTTCTCTCTCTGCAGCCTTCTCAGCTGCTTCTACTTCTAGCTGCTTTATTTTAAACTCATGTTCCAGCCTTGCTTTCTCCAACTCTGCCTGATTTGTCCCACTCACTAATCTCCTTTCGGGAATATTTTCCAAATCCTCAGCTGCAAACACCTTCTTCCCAACGTAATGCTGTTGTATGACCCTTCGCACTTCCTGCTTTTTCATTGCTGGCTTCACCGCTGTGAGGTCTAATGCCTGCGCCAAATTTACCAAGTCTGATTTTGTAGCCTTCCCTAGCGCCTCTACCGTCGGGTTTCTCCTAAATTCCGACACATCCATCTTTGCTGGTTTCCCGTCTGGCTACCTGCGTAACCAGATTTAAGTTTGGACTTACAGCCCGATTCACTGACCCTCCCGTTTGGTTTCAAATCCGGGACGAGAACCCCACTTGTTACGAAAACCCCGTAACCAGGTAACTTACCAGCAAAGATAGATGGATCAGCTGAGTCGGATGCTACTATTTTCAAACGTTTTATTCAACAAGGGCACAAACGTATGGTTAATACAAAACATTCAGATCGTCAAAACTCAATCTAAAACACCGGTGTAACCATAATCAATCAGAAATAAGCTCTACAGTTGTCTAGGGGGTAATACTGAGTCCAACGGAAGTCTTAAGAGTCACTCAGAAGTTTGCAGGCTTTTTCCTTTATAATTTAGAAAAGATGCACACTTGCCCGTCGTCTTGGCAGAGCAAATCCTTGGAATCAGGGGAGCAGACTTCCCCGTTGTTATTTTTAAAAGCAGTCTTTCGTTGGTTTTAGCCACAGATTCAAATTCGGAATCTAGCATACGTGGCTTCCTTCAAAATGGCGTCCTGCTCCCACGGGAATCGATCTCGTGTCTCCTGGGTGCGTCTGCTGGGTGCATCTGAGGGTCCTCCCCTCAGACCCGCCTTTATACTTCTTCACGGGATCGCAGGTATCAATCAAGTTGCAGGTAATGCGATCTTTCTCTCAACCAGCCCACTTTGCCCGAGGGCTTTTCACGTGGTCTCCATGAGACAATAGTCAAAGTCACCGTTATTCTGCTTCTTGGGAGAACGTGGTCTTCCGCACGTCTCTCTCTCTTGGGTCAGTTGACCCCCCTTAACTAGAGTTCTTGCGATTTTCACAAAGGAGGGGGCCAACGGCATAACAGTAGCTACCGGGAATAGGACCAAGACCCGGTCGCCCACGTGAAACTCTCGTTCTCTCGCTCTCAGGTTATACCACTGACTCATTTTTTCCTGGGAGGCTTTAAGGTTTTCTTTTGCCAAGGCACATACTTTATGCAGCCTTTCCCGGAATTTCAGCACATAGTCGATCACACTGACTTGGACGGTCGGGCTAGACCACTTTTCTTTCAGTAGGGTTAGGGGTCCCCTGGGCCTGTGACCGAAAAACAGCTCGAACGGACTGAACCCCAGGGAGCACTGGACTGTATCTCTTACGGCAAATAACAAAAGGGGTAAAGCCTCATCCCAGTCTCGAACGATCTCCTGACAATAAGCTTTAAGCATGGTCTTTAGGGTAGCGTGGAACCTTTCCAACGCTCCCTGTGACTCCGGGTGATACGCAGAGGCCAGAATCTGCTTTACCCCTAGCTGGGTCATCAGCTGCCGAAATGTGCTAGACGTGAATGTACTTCCCTGGTCTGATTGTATCTCCTTGGGCAGCCCCACGGTGGTAAAGAATTTAATAAGGGCCTTCACCACCGCAGAGGTCCTAATACTACCCAGAGGCACGGCCTCGGGAAATCGTGTAGCGGCACACATCAGGGTCATGATATACTGCCGCCCACTCGCAGTTTTAGGTAAGGGTCCCACAAAATCCACAATGACTCGGGAGAAAGGCTCCTCACATGCGGGGATAGATCGGAGGGGGGCCTTAGGGATAACTTGATTCGGTTTACCCACCACCTGGCATGTATGACATCTTTTACAATACTCAGTAATATCTTTTCTCAGGTTTGGTCAATAGAACTCTCTCTGAACCCGCTCCACTGTCTTCTTTATTCCTAAATGCCCACCTAAAGGTCCCTTATGGGCTAAGTCAAGAATTTTGTCCCGATATACTTTCGGGACTACTATCTGATGTATCACCGCCCAGTCCTCATCAGCCGGCACCGCGGGGGGTCTCCACTTCCTCATCAACACCCCCTCCTGGAGATAAT
The DNA here is from genome assembly GCF_048418815.1 of Hemitrygon akajei. Taxonomy (NCBI): domain Eukaryota; kingdom Metazoa; phylum Chordata; class Chondrichthyes; order Myliobatiformes; family Dasyatidae; genus Hemitrygon; species Hemitrygon akajei. The sequence goes on along the minus strand of NC_133130.1, from coordinate 76,250,206 downwards.
AACCCTCTGGCTCTGCCTCCAGTTCAGTCTCAGAGAGAACCGACTCTCTCAAGGCTACCAGCTCCTCGTCACCTTTCTGTTTCCGTACAAACTCTCTTCTTGCTAAGGACAGGTCTACCTCTTCCCAATTACTCTCTCTTTCCTCCCTACTCTCCAGTTTTCCTTCCTCTGACTCTCGCTGGTACAGAGTCGGTAAAAACGTCTCGGCCAAATCAAAACTGGCCAGATTCAAACCGCTCTCGGTCTCAGCTGCCCTTTCCGACATGCTGCGAGTGACCGCACATGCGGGATAGATTTTTTTATCTGAGGGAGGGTCCTCAACTCTCACGGGCTGGGTGGTCAGCTTCACGGCGGTACCCATCTTCCCACCCGCTAGGTCATTACCCAGATGGACGTCCACGCCTTCCCCCGGCAACTCCGGCAGGACCCCCAGTTCCACTGGTCCCGACACCAACTCACAATCTAGAAGGACCCTATGCAAAGGCACCACCTCGGTCCGGTTTCCTATGCCTCTCAGGGCTACCTCTCCCGTCCGAGGTCCGAATTGTAATACGTTACGGCTAATTAATGATAGCTCCGCCCCCTTGTCTCTCCAAATTCGTACGGGGATTGGGGGGTCCCCTTCCCTCAAGGACACGGTTCCTTCGGACCTAAATGTCTCCCGCCCCTCCTGTATTCCATCTACCTGGGGCCTTCTTGTCGATTTTCTGATCGACGCAACACAGCCTATTGGAATAGCTGCTTTCCCTCTTTCCGGCTCCTTCCTCGGAGCAGGGCATTTTGATGCAATATGTCCCACCTTTCCACAATTAAAACAGGTTAAACCAGGAAATCTCCAGGTTTCCTGCCTGTTATCCTCACTTTTTCTGCTAGCTCCCGGCGGAGTTTCTCCCTTAGCCGGCGGACTTTCCCTACCATTCCGATGGTCTCTCAGGTAACTTTTTGGCGAGGAAAACTTTGTCTTGTGGGTTAGGGCATATTCATCTGCAAACCTAGCAATTTCTGAGATGGACTGATTCGTCCTCTCATTTAAATACATTCGGATCTCTTCCGGAACACAACCTTTAAATTCCTCAATCAAAAATAACTCCCTGAGACGCCCATAATTCTCGGCCACCTTTTCCGCGGTGCACCAATGGTCCAAGAGCACACCTTCTCATGGGCTAGCTCGGTATACGTTTGATTCCACCCTTTCCTTAAATTTCGGAACCTTTGTCTATACGCCTCAGGTACTAACTCGTAACCTCGGAGAATGGCCTCCTTTACTTGGTCATAATTCCCTTCCCCTTCTGGGGGCAACGCGGCATATGCCCGCTGTGCTTTCCCTCGTAACACACTTTGTAACAACGCCACCCACTGCTCTCTGGGCCACTTCTGATTCACTGCCACCTTTTCAAAAAGCAAGAAATAACTATCAACATCCGTCTCCTCGAAGGGGGGGACCAACCTCAACGCCCGACTAACATCAAACCCCTCCTCTCTCTCTTGCCCTTGAGCTCTTCGCTCTTGCTTTCGCCTGTCCAGCTCCAATTCATGGCTCCTTTGTTCCTCTTTCTCTTCTGCTTCTGCTTCTAGCTGCTTTAGCTGGAGCTCATGACCCCGTTTCATCTCTAATTCCTTTAGTTTGAACACTTGCTCCCTTTCCTTTTCCTTTTCCTTTGCAGCTCGTTCCTCAGCCCGTTCCTTTTCCTTTGCAGCCCGTTCCTCAGCCTTTTCAGCTGCTTCTAGCTGCTTTACTTTAAGATCATGTTCCAACCTTACTTTCTCCAACTCTACCTGATCTGTCCCACTCGCTAATCTCTTTTCGGGGATATTTTCCAAATCCTCAGCTGCAAACACCTCCTTCCCAGTGTAATACTGATTTATGACCCTTTGCACTTCCTGCTTTTTCATTGATGACCTCACCTCTGCGAGGTCTAACCCCTTTGCCAGATTTACCAAGTCTGATTTGGTAGCCGTGCCTAGCGCCTCTACAGTCGGGTTTCTCATAAATTCACCCACATCCATCTTTGCTGGTTTCCTGTCTGGCTACCTGCGTAACCAGATTTAAGTTTGGACTTACAGCCCGATTCACTGACCCTCCCCTTTGGTTTCAAATCCAGGACAAGGCCCCACTTGTTACGTTCCCCAGTAACCGGGTGACTTACCAGCAAAGATAGATAGGTCCGCTGAAGCCTGGTGCTACTATTTTCAAACGTTTTTATTTATAAAGGGGCACAAACGTATGGTTACTACAAAACATTCAGATCATATACATCGTCAAAACTCAATCTAAAGCACAGGTGTAGTAATAATCAATCAAAAATGAGCTCTATCGTTGTCTAGGGGATACTGAGTCCAATTGGGTATAAGAGTCACTCAAAGTCTGCAGGCTTCCCCGTTTCGGGAACCGCTGACATTTCACGTGTTGGATAGAGAGAGAAGGAACACTTGCCCGTTGTCTTTGCGAAGCAAATCCCTGTTGCTAGTTAAAATGGTTTGTCCTTTGGTTCCAGCCACAGACTCCCGATCCGGAATCTAACGCACGTGGCTTCCTTCAAAATGGCTTCCCGCTCCGACGGGAAGCACTATCGTGTCTTCTTCATGTGTCTCCTTGGTGCGTCTGAGGCCCCGCCTCAGCAGCCCACCTTTTATCTGGATTGGCAGGGTTGTAGATGTCCATCAGGGTGGGCGAGGCAATCCTTCCCCCATCACCCATCTCACATTGCCCTGAGAGTTTGCACGTAGGCCAGTTCCTTATTCCACAAAGGTGTCTCCCAAGACAATGGCTATGTCCAAGGCTTTTGTCTTGTTGAGCGACCAGCCCACATTCCAAACCGTAAGGCTCTCTCTCTCTCTCTCTCTTGCGATTCTCACAAAGGAGGGGGCTGAGGTCATGACAATACCAAATGAGCAAAGATCCATTTATAGCATATGAAAGCATTACTGAATTTTTATTTACTTTCCAGAGCAGTTTTGGGATTGTATTATTTTTAACTCCACTATTTGAAAACAAATTAAATGAGCAGATTTGGAAAGAATGGTCAAAGGCTGTAGGAATTGAAAATACAGAAGCATAGGAAGCAGTACAAAGGCGATTCATGCTAGCTAATTCTTGCGTTGAGAGCAATGGTCCCTCTAATTTTTAGTAGTCAGTGTGCGCAAAAATCTTATGTTGTGCAATTTTTTTTCCTGTGACAAAGGTATGTGTGCACTGAATGCACACACGGCACTATTTATGTAGGTTTACAAAATATTTGACATAAAATCGCACAGAATAACACCAAAATAACATACATATTTAAGTCACTCAGTTACTTTTTCTGTCTCCTGTCTTTGGCATTTACCCATTCTTTGTAAACGCTATCGAGACTAGTAGAACTTCCATCCACTTGATAGCTTTTGATTCTCATTAACATATCCAAATGACATTCACCTAAACGGTTTCTCAGCTTGTTTTTGAGTTGATTCATTAGGCTAAAACCTCACTCACAGTCCGCACTAGACGCAAGAAAGGTTCCCCCAATGTCCATTTACTCTGCAAGGTCGCAAAACTGTAGAAGTACAAATGCCACCATTTGAGCAAAGTTTGAAATCGGACTTTGATTTTTTCAAAATTCAAATTAGATTTGATTTTTTCTTGCACGGAAAATTTGAAATAATTAAACTGTCTAACTACTACAGTATTTTCAGCTAGAAAATCATGATATCTTAGACATGAGGTATTAACTTGTTCATCACCAAATGTGAAGTCACAATCTGCAATTGCGGAGAAATCAAAAGCTGACCATTCTTGTACCTCATCTTCAGGAAATCTTTCTTCTAAATGAACACAAAGACCATTTATAAAAGTCAACAGCGAACTTGTATCTACTGTGACATTTTCGGTGTAGCAGTTTCTACTATTTTGTTAAACCATTGAACTTTAAACAAATTTGCAGTTCTCTTGTGCCTCATGCCCTTCACTTCTTTTGAATTCGACATAGTAAATCAATATTTTTTCAATAAAAACTTAGTAGCTATCTACACAATTTGAAACAGATCTCTGTAAACTTTACGATATGAACATTGTCCGCCAAAGATGGCTGCCGCCTTGGTGCAGCTGTACAAACCAGAACAGGAAAGGTGAGGTGATGTAAATTAGTGACGTGCATTGTGGTATTTGAAAAACAAACTAACTAGTTAACAGAAACATTTAGCTAAAAGATTATTTTCAATAAGTATAATTATTAATTACTACATTATTTTAGGTAACTAATCTTTTGTGTGCACATTAATTTGGTTGCAAAACGTGTGTGCACACGCACACTTGCACAGCTTAGAGGGAACATAGGTTGAGAGGGTTGCTCTTTGAAGAGTAACTAAAAAGCAAGAGTCTGCATTCTTTGGATCTTTGAAGAATGAGAGGTACAAGATACTAAGGTAAATATGACGGTAAATATCAAAAGTTTGAGATGTCAAGGAATCAGTCATTTAAAGTGAGATGTGTTTTTTTTAAAAAAGTGCTTCTCTCAGAAAATAGTTAATGTCTGGAATTCTGTCCATGAGGATGGCAGAGGTCAGATAATTTGATATATTTAAGCTGGATATTGATAAATATTTGAAGGACTGAGCAATTAAAGACTATGGGAATCTCACATAGAAGAGGAGTTAAGGCCAGTAGTAGATCAGCTATGATCATGTGGAATGGTGGGACAGGCTTGAGGGTCTTGGTAGTCTATACCTACTCCTATTTTTTTCTGTTTTGAAGGGGTGTTTGAAATTCAGTATATGCAGCAGAAGAGGTTTTATAAGTTGTGAGTCCTAATTTGTGAAGAGATTGCAAACTGTTGCAAGTAACATGAGGTTGTTATAGTTGGTGATATTAACTTTCCATATATTGACTGGGAATCCCATACTGTGAAAGGACTAGATAGGATAGAGTTTGTCAAATGTGTTCAGGAAGGTTTCATTCATCAGTACGCAGAAGTCCCAACGCTACTCTGCATGTGATACTAATCTGCTGTTAGGGAGTGAAATAGAAATTTGGGTCGGGCAATATTTTGCATCCAGTGATCACAATGTCATTAGTTTCAAAGTAAATATGCAAAGAAGTATGTCTGTTCTGCGAGTTGAGATTCTAGATTGGAGGAAGGCCGATTTTGAAAGTATCATAAATGATCTGGCAAGTGTGGATTGGGACAGTCTGTTTTTTGGCAAAGGTGTACCTGGAAAGTGGGAGGCCTTCAAAAATGAAATTTTGAGAGTACAAAGCTTGTATGTGCCTGTCAATAAAAGGTAAACATAAGTGTTGTGAACCTTGGTTTTCAAGAGGTATTGAGGCCCTGATTAAAGAAAAAAAAAGTGCATATCAGGTATAGGCAAGGAGGAATAAATAAGGTGCTTATGGAGTACAGGAAATGCAAGAGAATACTTTTTTTAAAAAACTCAGCAAGGCTGAAAGAAGGCATGAATTTCCTCTAGCAGACAAGGTGAAAGAGAATCCTAAGGGATTCTACAAGTAAGTTAAGAGCAAAAGAATTACTAGGGACAAAATTGGTACCTTGGAAGACCAGAACAGTAATCCATGTGGAGCCAAAACAGATGTGGGAGATCTTAAACAAGAGAAAATCTGCAGATGCTAGAATTCTGAGCAACACACAACAAAATGCTGGAGGAACTCAGCAGGCCAGGTAGTATCTATGGAAAAAAGGACGTTTGAAGTTTTGGCCCAAAACATCAACTGTACTTTTTTTCATAGAATGTTGCCTGGCCTGCTGAGCTCCTCTAGCACTTAGGCGATCTTAAGTGCATTCTTTGCACTTGCATGTACTTGGGAGATGATACAGAGTCTATAGAAGTGAGGCAAAGCGACATCAACTTCATGAACCCTGTACAGATTACAAAGGAGGAGGTGTTTGCTACCCTGAGGTTACTCAGGGTGGATAAATCCCCGGGGCCTCACAATCAACAGGAGAGGTACCAGAGGATTGGACAATAGTTAATGTTGTTCCGATGTTTAAAAAAGGCTCTAAACATAAACCAGGAAATTATAGGCTGGTGAGTCTGACATCAGTTGTGGGAACGTTTTTGGAAGGTATTCTAAGGGACTGGATACATACATATTTGGATAGACATGGACTGATTAAGAATAGTCAGCATGGCTTTGTGCATAGTAGGTCATGTCTAACCAACCTTACAGAGTTTTTCAAAGAAGTTACCAGGAAAGTGGATGAAGGCAAGGCAGTGGATGTTGTCTACGTGGGCTTTCATAAGGCATTTGACAAGGTCCCGTGTGGGAGGTGGTCAAGAAGTTACAGTCGCTCGGCTTTGAGGATGAGGTAGTAAATTGGATTAGACATTGACTTTGTGTGAGAAACCAAGGGGTGGTAGTAAAGGGGTTGCTTCTCTGACTGGAGGTCTGTGACTAGTGATGTGCTGCAAGGACCGGTGCTGGGTCCTGTGTTGTATGTTGTCTGTATCAATGATCTGGAAAATAAAGTGGTTAAATGGATCAGCAAATTTGCAGATGACACCAAGATTGGGGGTGTAGTGGACAGTGAGGAAGGCTATCATGAGTGACAGAAAGATCTGCATAACTTGGAAAAATGGGCTGAAAATGGCAGATGGAATTTAAGACAAATAAGTGCAAGGTTTTGCACTTCGGTAGGACCAACCAGGGTAGGCTTTACACAGTGACTGGTTGAACATAAGGATCTGGAAATACATAAACATAATTAGTTGAAAATGGTGTCACAAGTAGGTAGGGCTGTAAAGAAAGCTTTTTGCACTTTGGCCTTCATAAATCAATGTATTCAGTACAGGAGGTGGGATGTTATGTTGAAGTTGTACAAGGCGTTGGTGAGGCTTAATTTGGAGTATTGTGTGCAGTTTTGGTTACCTACCTACAGGAAAGATGTAAACAAGGTTGAAAGAATGCAGAGAAAATGTACAAGGATGTTGCCGAGTGTGGAGTACCCAAGTTGTATGGAAAGATTGAATAGGTTAGAACTTTATTCCTTAGAATGTAGAAGATTGAGAAGAGATTTGATAGAGGTGTACAAAATCATGAGGGGTATAGATAGGGTAAATACAAACAGGCTTTTTTCACTGAAGTTGGGTGGGACTACAACCAGAGGGTGAAAGGTGAGAAGTTTAAGAACATGAGAGAAAACTGCTTCACTCAGAGGGTCATGAGATTGTGAATGAGCTGCCAGCGCAAATGATCTATGCGAGCTCGATTTCAATGTTTAAGAGAAGTTTAGATAGGTACATAGATGGTAGGGGTACAGAGGGGCTATGGTCCCAGTTCATGTCAATGAGAGTAGGTAGTTTAAATGGTTTTGACATGGACTAGTTGGGCCAAAGGGCCTGTTTCTAAACTGTACTGCTCTATGACTATAAGGAAAAGATGATTTGGCAATGGATACTTTCAAAGCTCATATGGAAAGTAATAAAATCTATAAATATGCCCACAGCAATAAAATTAAGTGGACCCAGCACAGGTAAATTTCAGTGGGTTTACACAAGTCCTGCTCCTTTGCCTGGCTGTACCTGAAAGATCCCATGGTACAATTTTGAAGATATGCAGGGCCAATATTTATTCCTTTGCTAATGCACAAAAACAGATTATCTAATAATTTGAGTTCTATTGGGCTACTTGTGCACAGGTTGGTTCCTGTGTTTCTTGCAGTTTAACACATGTATGTCCTTGGCTTAGATGTACTTTGATATATTCTGAGATAAAGAGTTCTTTATGAATGAAACTATATGCTTGTCTTTTATTTTTATTGCATCTTTTGTATTTTGAAAGTAGATAATTTTGAGGAAGGTATGTGACTCAACTCTGTAGTTATTAAGTGGAGCAGGTGGTGTTGCTTCTCGCTCGTTTTTATGAACACTATAAACACTATTTATGTGTCTGCTTTTCTCAAGGCGTATAAATCCACTGTATGGCAGGTCCGTCACTTGCCACAAAATAGAGATATCTTCATGACAGCAGGAGGAGCTGGCAATCTGCATCTTTGGAAATAGTGAGTAACTTCGTTTCATTTGTAAACATAGTAGGCTGCATAAATATGTGAAACCCATGCTTTATGATTGCTTCCAATCACACTAATATTTGTGTGGTATTGTATCAGAGCTAAAGCATTTTCTGTCTATATCTGAGAATACTTTCACCTGGCTACTCTCTTCACAGAAGACTACTTCCTTCAGTGTTTGGTTAATGTCATTGGAAAACTAAATTGGTGAAAAAGAATAAAGATAACACCAGGCAACAAATTTTTTTGAACTGTTATTTACCCAGAATTTTTTTTATAATGGCTTAAAGCTGAACACAAATAGTACTTCAGACGTATCACGTAAGAATTTGGAGAAACATGAAATTAACTTTCATTGAATATAATTGCATAATGGGGCTGATGCTTTGCAATAGTTAATTAAGCTAAAAATGTTTTGTTGATGATTTTCATTTGTTCTCAGTGTCTTAAGGCTTCTCACTTAAGTGTCAAACAATACTCAGCCAGCATTGATGAATTCCAGTTGCTCTGATACAGTTACTCCATGACCACAGTGTCCTGGTAAAACCTTTCACCATGCTTGTCACTGACAGTGCCAGAATTTGCAGGGAGGAAGTCTAATTGGGAATGTAGAAAATGAATCTTTAGTGACATGTTGCACCTCATGGTTTTGTATGTTTTGAAGCATGTTGTCAACAGGCTGCACATAATTTGGTGCTCTGTAGTTGCCAAGAAAATTTGCAACAACATCCTTGAAGGCCTTCCATGTGACTTTCTCCAGTCCCACTAGATGTCTTTGAACTGCCTATCCTTGATGACCTTTTTGATATGTAGAAGAATGAAAATGCATTCCTTAATCTTGGTGTCTGTTATTCTAGCTAGAATTATGAATTGAAATGACAAATATAGGCAATTTCAAAAAATTGGTGCGTGATAGGGAAATTTCATGGTGATTTAAATGATCAGCAGCCCAAAATCCATAAGATACACCCAAAAGTATTCAGGAAGCAAAATCTTTGTTGTCCAGTGTATGTTTTCAGAAATAACTATTCTGAATTATATGTTTAGTAATATTTTGATTTTATATAGTTTTGATATGTACTTACCTCACAACCTGGTTTCCCTCATGCAGTTGGAGAGTCTATTTTGAATGAAGTCAGCAAAATTTCTGGGCTTAGGGAATCTGGCTAAGCTAATTTTGGTTAGGGTGGGACTAAATCCCATGAAAGAATGCTTTATTGTTTAATTTTCAGAACCAGAATAGTAGAGCACAATAACGTCTCTACTTTCTTAAGAAGCTTGCAAAGATTCAGCATGTTGTGTAAAACTTGGCAAATGTGTGATGTGCGATGGAGAGTATACTGACTGGTTGCATCACCACCCATGCCCCTGAATGGAAAAGCCTATAAAAAGTAGTGGATACAGTTTGGTCTATCAAGGGTAAGGCTCTCCCTTCTATTGAGCACATCTACATGGAGCATTGTCACAGGAAGGCAGCATCCATCATCAGGGACCCTCACCACCTAGGTCATGCTCTCTTCTTGCTGCTACCATCAGGAGGAAGGTACAGGAGCCTCAAGAATCAGACCACCAGGTTCTGGAACAGCTATCACCTCTCAACCATCAGGCTCTTGAAGGGGATAACTTCATCCCAACAACCTATGGATTCACTTTCAAGGACTCTTCATCCTATGTTCTCAATATCTGTCTCTGTCTCCCTCCTCTCTCTTTTGCACACTGGTTGTTTGTCCCGCTGAAAGGTCTCGGCCCGAAACATTGACTGTATTCTTTTACATAGATGCTGCCTGGCCTGCTGAGTTCCTCCAGCTCTTAGTGTGTGTTGGTTGGTTCTTTGTCTATCCTGTTGGGTGCAGTCTTTCCTTGATTCTATTGTCTCTTAGCTTTACTGTGAATGCCCTCAAGAAAATGAATCTTAAGGTTGTATATGATGACATATATATACTTTGATAATAAATTTACTTTGAGTCTTTAAGTTTGAGGTTACCACTGGTACTAATAGATTTTGAAACCTGTGCCTAGAGATACTGTTAGCAATGCCCTTTCAGATCACCAGTGTTTAGAGCTAGGATGTCCACCAGCTTTAGTGTCTTCATTGAACCTGATTGTTGACAAGGTCCAGGCTGAACATGCAGGACTTGGCTGGGAGAAGGCAGCATGTTTCTGGTGCAAGGCCTCTAAGACAGAGAGGAAAGTCATGGTGGTGGAGGAAGTAACAAGGACAGAGCGGGAGCACTGCAGGGTGAAGGCAGTGGACACAGGGCTGCCAGGGAACATGATCAGCATGAGAGGGACCATCAACAGGTCATTCAGCTGGTCTGGCCTGTGGAAGGTCCCACAAGCCAAAACTTCCTGATCAGGGCAACCTATGATACTTTGCCCTCTCCCCTCCTCCCCCCCCCCCCCCTCCCAAATCTTTGCTAGTGGTTTGGCAGTGAGAATAGCTGCCCCCTGTGTGATACCACCATTGCCAACCTCTACCACATTCTGGCAGGATGCATGACTGTTCTGTCCCAAGAGTGATACAGATCCTAACGATGTTGGCAGAAATCAATAGAGACCTATAGGAGGGATGCAAGAGGCAGCCTTTCCTCAGTGGGACAACAATTCAGCCCATTTGTTAATGCTGGTAAAAGCACTGAATGCACCCATGCAAGGGCTCCTTCAGGACTCTTCTCCACAGGCAAGGAGTGGAGCATGAGGGCAGATCTCAGCACATTTCTGTCCTTCTACCTCAGCCAGACCTCAGCTTCTTCAGCCAAGTCACTAGTGACCCTCCTGAGCCGTGCTCCAGTCACTGCCATATCATGGAGTAACCTTGTCAATGTGCTGCCGAAGCCCTGGTATCCTACCACTGGGTAGATGTTGGTCCTCCAGCTAGCTTCCTTACACTCAGCTGCCAGGTCTGAGTACATCAGCCTCTTCTGCTCATGAGCAGCCTCCACTTCTTCCCCTCATGGGGTAGTCAACTCAATGAGGAGGACTCTCTTGTACTATGGCTGGGTGGAGAGATGTGGTGGTGATTTCCTTGGGGAACTGTAGCTGAGGAGGAAAGACAGAAATTAGAGAACCAACTAACCCCATTAAAAGCTGCAGGGGGTGGCAGGGAGACCACTGCTCTACCAGCAGAATATTTATCAGAGCTAAGGGAGTGAAACATCAATGAATGGTGGTCCCTGGCTGATGACCCTGCAGCTGACCTGTGGGCACTGCAGGCAGCAATGCCAAGCAGGAAACATCTTTTTGTAAATCTCATTGATTGGTAGAACAGATACAAAGCATTTAAACAGTTCTTATCTGCTCCCATTATCTTCTGTTCTCCATCTTGGATGGGGGTGGGAAATCATAGCACCCATAACCAGTAGTATGCAAGATAGCTATTCTATTTTTGAAGGTAATGGTCTAAATCACAAAAGCAAACACCTTGCTTCTGACATGTTGTCTTGGAATGCAACTGAGCCTTATTTTGTGTAGATGAATTTCTGTAAGATTCTCTCTGTTCTTTGTTAACAAGGATGGAGGAATATAATAGTGTTTGATAGATATTGATTTAACTTAATGTAGCTAAGCTAAAATTTGCATTGGCATTTACTGTCAGCTACAGAAAACTCCTTGGTAATTAAGATACTGTATGTGTAGAGATAATGGGGTGAAGTTTATTTGCTGGAGGAACTCAGCAGGTCAGGCAGCATCTATAGAAAGGAATAAAAAGTTGATGTTTCGGGCCAATACCTTTCATTGGGATTGGAAAGGAAAGGGATAGGATCCAGAATAAGAAGTTGGGTGAAGGGAAGGAATGCAAGCTTGCAGCTGATACTTGAAGCCAAGTTAAGGTAGGTGGGTGGGTGGCGGGGGGGACATCACGTGATGACGTAGGATCGAGACGCAGGGACCCAGCTCTCCCGTAAAAAGTTAATAAATTAATGTTTAAATGAAGAAAAGTTAGTCAATACTCTCTAAAAGTTGCTTATAAACGACTCCGGACTGTGTCAAGCTATGCCTCAAGGAAAGAAGATGAAGAAAACTAATACCGGGAAGACTACGCAAGTTGGAACAAGAGCGAGGCCCACGTCTACCGAGGAGCCGCGATCTCAGGTACATTGTATCGCCGGTGATACTGAACAGGAGATGGTGGCAACGCTTGCCACTTCCAAAGGAAAAAACCATCGTGAACTGCGCAAACGCGAAGGATGGAGCATGCGCAAACAGGAACAAAAAGAACTACAAAGCCCAGCTACCACTGCAACTGAAAGTGATAGTGAATCGGAGGGAGAATCAAATCTCTCGGAAGGATCAGCTGAAGGAGGTAAAAGTCCTTCTAGAAATATAGAAAAGACTTTGAGGCAAATAATGCGTAAATTAGACACATTAAAAGTAATTAAAAATAACCAAAAAAAACTCGAAAAAAAAATGACCAATATGGAGACTATGCTTGATAAAATGACAAAGAGACAGGAAAAAATGGAAAAAAGAATTACGAACTTGGAAACTACAACGGAAGACATGGTTGAAAGAATGGACAAAATGGAAAAGGAAAATACTGCTTGGACATCAGAAAGAAAACAATTTATGGAAAAAATTGATAAGCTTGAAAATCTCAGTAGACGAAATGATATTAAAATTGTTGGACTTAAAGAAGATATAGAAGGAGAAGATCCAATAAATTTTTTTCAAAAATGGATCCCTAAAAAATTGAAAATGGAAAGAGAAACTCCAATTGAGATTGAATGGGCGCATAGATCTTTAAGGTCAAGACCTCGAGCTGACCAAAACCCACGATCAATTTTGATAAAATGCTTACGATACCAAGACAAAGAAAAGATCCTGAAGGCCGCTGCCCAAAGTGCCAAAAATAGAAACGGGCCACTGATGATAGCAGGGAAACCAATTCTTTTTTATCCTGATATAAGTTACAACCTGTTGAAGAGAAGGAAGGAATTTAACCCAGCGAAAAAAGCCTTATGGGAAAAGGGTTATAAATTTACAATGCGTCATCCAGCAACACTGATAATTTTTTTGGAGGACAGAAAATTTTTTTTTTCCGACTATCGAAAAGCGGAGGAGTTTGTACAAGAACTTCCATCTATTCGCTAACTACACATAGAGGCTTCCAAACGTAATGGATTAAAGATGAAGATAGACCCAAGGAACAGAAGTGATGGACATTTATGGATATTACAGAAGAGAAAAGCAAAATTTTAGAAATACTAAATGAGAATAGTATTTTTTTTTCTCTTCTTATACATATACTTTTTTATGTTGCGGGGGAGCTGGGAGGCTGTGGATCGGTTACTGCGGGATTCACGTGTGTAATCATGGCGGTTGCCATGACCCGTACAGCAGAGGGGGGTAATGTTGTGTCTTTTTTCCACAACATTAGTAGGGGGGTATTTTTTTTTTTCCTTTATATTTTAATTTTTTTCTATCTTTTTGCCTGGATGAATGGTGGGGACACACATAGCAACATGGAGACTTTTATAAAGATTTCCCAGGATACCACGAAAGTGGAAAGATTAGGTATTATTATAGATTGAAAAGAAAAAGAACTTTAACATATATTTAAAAAAAAATGAGAACTCCGTGGAGCATGTGGGGATCTTCCAACATCCAGGCATTTCCTTTTTTTTCTCTTTCTTATTTTCTTAATAGGGATGTTAGGGGGGAGGGGTTAAGGGGAGGGGGCTGGGTAACACTTTTTTTTCATGCACATTTATTCTGTAACAATTTGAAAACAATAAAAAAAGTTTATTAAAAAAAAAAAAAAAAAAAAAAAAAGGTGGGTGGGTGGGGGGAGAGGGATAAAATGAGAAACTGGAAAGTGATAGGTGGAAAAAATAAAGGGCTATAGAAAAAAATCTGGAAGGAGAGAGTGGACTATGGGAGAAAGGGGCTGCACCAGAGAGAGGTGATAGGCAGGTGAGGAGGAGAGAAGGGGTAAGAAAGAAGCCAGAAGGCAGACTGGAAAAAAGGTGGGGAGAAATTACAGGAAGTTAGAGAAATTGATGTTCATGCTGTCAGATTGGAAGTTACCATATCGAATATGAGCTTTTCTTCCTCTAACCTGAGAGTGGCTTCATGGAGTTGTTTATGAAGTTAATTTATTTCGTGTGTGTGTGTGTGTGTGTGTGTGTGTGTGTGTGTGTGTGTGTGTGTGTGTGTGTGTGTGTGTGTGTGTGTGTGTGTGTGTGTGTGTGTGTGTGTGTGTGTGTGTGTGTGTGTGTGTGTGTGTGTGTGTGTGTGTGTGTGTGTGTGTGTGTGTGTGTGTGTGTGTGTGTGTACACAAACTGAAAAATAATGTTATCTGAAGTATTGATTCTTCTAAAGCCTTATGCTTCTTGCCTTGTGTTTTCCAGTGAATATCCAGCCCAACGCTCAAAGAAGGACTCTGAGAATGTGGATATGGGAGTTGCTGGCACAGTCACACTGCTTCAAAATGTCACCATCTCCACCCAGCCCATATCGAGCCTTGATTGGAGTCCAGATAAGCAGGGCCTATGTGTTTGCACTGCATTTGACCAAACTGTGAGAGTTTTAATTGCAACTAAGCTTAACCAAGTGTAAGGTTATACTAAGCTATTGCACAAATTATTATCCATGCAAAGGTGAAATATGCCCTTTGTGGAAATAGAGGAGGATTGTATAGAGAATAATAGAGGGTTCTTTTTGTCTTGGAAAACATAAAATAGACAGTTTAACTTATTTACTTAGTCACATCCCTTTGCAAGATAATTGAACCAATAATCCACCACCTTTTGATAGGGAGGATGCTGTTGTACTGCATCATCAGCGAACAGGAGTCACTGAGGTGAATCATCCACATGTTGTTATGGATTAACTGTTTTCTTCTCATGGCACTCCATCTAGTGGTCTCAAATAAAATGTTTCACTAGAAGCTTAAATTCTAGTAGGTAATTCATCACGTAAGTCCCTTGTAGAATGTGCTTCCAGTTTTAAATATATTTGAGATACATTATAGGAAAATAATACTATATAATGTACAGTTTTTAAGTAAATACTTTTCTGAAAAGTCCAGAAACATGGTGTGAAAGCAAATATTCTCAATTAAATTTTCAGTAAAAAAACTTAAAAGGCTTGGAATCTTTTTGTGTAATACGTACAATGAAATGGTGTGGCATTACAAGACCATTTAGCTTTGGAGAATGTATTAAAATTGAATCTGAATATGCAATGGTGAAAGCTCCTATATTATATAAAAAAAAAGTACCAACACAAACATGAGGCTTCCTCCTCCTAAGCACAATAAAACAAAGCCCCACTCTTTCTCCCTTTCCTGAAGTTAGAAAACTGGCAAACTTCATGAAAGGATTTTGATCTGATAGAAAATAAATTGATTTGTAATTTTGCTAAAACATTGCATATTTACCTTGTGTACATTGAAAAGCCAGTTTTCTGTTGATGCTTCATTGTTATTGGTGAAGGCTTGGATAGAGCTAAACTCTTCAATGTTTTTCACTAAGCTCTGATAGAGTATCATCATCTCATTTGGGATGACTTTAAAATTTATTTTATCTACAATTGTAAGTAATTCAAATCAAAAATATATCTTGTTGTTTTCCTATTTTTGATTTAAAGGTATTTTAATTTGAACATATTTTGTACAGTTTGAAAGTTTTCAATTATCTGTTACACTTCATAACTAAACTATGTGAAATGTAAAAATGTATTAAAATGGCTTTTGGATTTTTGGTGAAGTAATACCTCATATGTTACCTGCATTACTTGGTCATCTGAGTATTTAACATGGGTGATGTTTTAAAGTATTACAAAAAAAATATTACTTTCAAAGTATACTGTAGTTATTATTGATATGGTGTAGGCTACTGTAGTGAATAAATGACCAGCTCTTTTGTTTTACTGATCTCTGATGTATGTATGCTGGCTGAAATTCATTGGCTTATTTTGTCATTGAGACCTGGAGACACCAAAAAGATACTTGAGAAAGGACAAGGAATTGTTAGATTTTGGTACAAGTATACTTAAGAGAAATACCCAATTGCCAAACAACACTTTATTGGAAGTAGCATTAGCAGGACTGGATCTATTCTGACATGTGTCCATTGAAATCAGTAAATTTTCACGCTTGTAATTCCTACTTTAAAGTACAGCATTGGTATGAAGTTTCATGCATGCCAGTCACTCGTGTAATGATAATGACATGGATGGAATTTTAACCTGGATATTTCACGATTATTAGTTGGTGCTTTAACCAGTTCAACCATTGGACCTCCATCATTATTTTAAAACCTGTTTAATTTAGTATATACCACTTCTAAACAAAACATACCAACTTGGAATATTAATGCTTTTCTCAAAATAGTTATTGCCTGTTAAACATGGAAAATGCATTTCCTTTTTCTGCCCCTTGCAGGGTTTCCAGCACTAACTTTGATCTGATATAAGGATGTATCAGGACTTCATTCAGAATAATCATAAAGGGAAATTATTTTGAGCACCATTACTGAACAAACAAATGAAGAAAAGACAGATTTGCAATAAGAATCATCCATTTAGGCAAAAAAAGTCTGCTTTCCAATTAACTACATGGAAGGTAGTAAATAATGAAGATAGCCACCCAGATGATAAATGAAATGAGGTACAATGTATAGTAATTAACAGATCTGCAAGCTTTCTCCTTCACAAGGCTCTAGTGTAGGATCCATGTGGATGGCTGTACTGAAAGGTAGTATGAGCATTGGATGGCTGATAAATATCTCAGGCTCTCCAAATGATTGCACCATCAGTTACCCAAATAAAAACACAACAATCAAAATAAACCTACACAGGCTCAAAATCTGAAATAAAAAAAAGGAAATGCTGGATAAGCTCAGTAGGTCAGGTGGTACCTAAAGAAAGAGGAAGAGTTAATATTTTAGGTCAAACTTCTTCATCAGAACTGAGAATGCCCAGTTTTTATTTTGTTGATGACATGCCATTAAGGGGATATGACATTTTTCATAACTATCAATTAATAAAACTGAAGACTTCTTAAAATGATTAATATTTTAACTACAGTATTTAATTCAAGCCCATAGCAGATTAAACATCATGAATTATTTGTTAATGGAAATAAAACAGAAGTGATTCATTATCAATTAATTTTAAGAGGTACTGTGGCTAAGTGGCATAAGATGAAAAGGCATCACCTGATGTACAGAGTATTTTGTATAAACCGAAGGAAAACTTTTATATTGGTGCTTGTTTGGACTTGCACAAACTTGAACACAATTTTCAAACTTTTGAAATGTTTGTCTTCAGCAGGATACATATTCCTGCTCTGCTTACATGTTACTTTATTATTAATAGCAAGAATCCTATATCCAATGCTTGAATGTGAAGAATGCTTGAAGATCTGGATCTTGAATAGGTTTCTCATGGATTCCTGCATAGACATTCATCAGAAGTTCAGTCTTCATTTTCTGGTCAAGAATGTTAATGTAACCATCTATGGAAGCTGCAAAACAATCTATATGTTACATGAACAGTACCAAAAATATGTATGGAATAAAATGAAGAATTTTGCTTTCCTCCTATTTTCTAATAAACATATTAAAAATAGGTAAATGTTAAATTTTAGTTATTTTAACTGTTTCATTATATTAACCATTGATGATTCTCTTCCTTTTGCACATTAGTGTTCTGCACAATTTTAATTTCATTATTTGCTTTAAAAATTAATATATTTTTCTGAAATGTAACATAAGTGGAGTGCATTGGGATATCTTGTATTGTGATATCCAACTTAGGTCTGGAAAAAGGATTTCAGCCTCTTTCACTACCTGACATGCTGGTGTTTCTAGCATTTTCTGTTCTTGTAGACCATTTTACAAAATTCCTGTTGATGTTATTTTGAACGTTATGAAATTATAGAACCAGTAGTTGACATCACTGTAGCGGACCATATTACCAAACACTAAAAAAATTGTGCACAAAATGTCTGATTCCCATCTATCTGGAACTACTAGCACCCAAAAGAGACTGAGAGACATTTATCTACCTATAGAGTAGAGAATCATTAAACAGTGCCAAAGCAGCTATTTTTTTTATTGTATCCATGTCATTATGGAAATAAAAGGTAGAATTAGATTATTGGATGAAATATTTTATCTTTTGCATTTTTTTCAAAGCTTGTGAGTCCATTATGAGTGGTTGGAGGAAATTAGTATGTTGACAAGTTGCTCATTTAACTGCTAGTGGACTGAATTGCTTGGAGAGTAACAGGTGCTGTAGTATACATTTTAAAGATAAAATTGACATTCTCCAAAATTTTTACTTAATGTCACATACCTTTCTGCACTTAACAAATTAATAATTTTATATGGGAGAGATAATTAATATACATACCTATTCCCATTACTTTTCCATATGCAATCAGGTTTGGGGCCAAACGAGAGTCGTCATATTTTTCAAATTTCATTAAAAGACGAACTATTTCTCCAGTAATGAAAGCGTCATCATAAGTTTGCTCATTGATGGGTTTCACAGGAAATTTGGAATAAACATCCACAGCCTGCAAGGGGTCAGCTTTCAGGAGAATGTTTGCTAACTCAATGTAGGCATCGTGCACCTGAAATCACATGTTATTGATTTAGTCACAAGTTTAGATTGGCATTACATGCTCATAATCTTTGTATATATTTTCATACACCAAGTGAAATCAATCTTATTAGGTAGTAAACTCTTGAAATCATTTGCTAAAGCAGATTCAGAATTTTTCTGGGTTAGCAGTAAGTTCAGTTGACTTCTGAGCTTTAAAAAGACAGAGGAAACATCACAATCGTGGTGATATGCTTCTTTTTATCACTGCTTATGTATCAGCACACATTCCAGATCTTTCTCATTGTTTGTAAGAGGCTTACTTAAAAATCTCATCTGTGTGCCTGATAAAAATGATGTCCCTTTCAGGTGGGCACTGTGCGATGTTATGACTATTGGATTTTGGGAGGGGTCAAGGTTCTTGCCAAAGTAGTCAAAGACTCCTACTGAAATCCGTAAATTGAAGCTTAAAATGTAATTCAGACTTTAATCCCTATTCTATGTCACCTGGTGAAAGGTGTACAAACTTCCCAACATCTCACCCTACCTCACTCCCCCAACACCAGTCTATTCTCATCCAATGGCTTCAAAGAGCTTCTGGCTGTTTTCAGCAAGGAAGTCATAACGTGTCCTAGGATTTAAGATAGCTGGTGTTTTCTTGTACTGTGCCTCCCTGAATCAAGGTGTTTGGCTTCCAAGGATCCGTCTCTCTCAAAGAATCTTATCAAAATGGCTGAACTACAGAAAAGAAAGAAGGAAGAAAGGAAGAAAGAAAGAAAGAATAGGGAAAAAAATACTTGAACTTATTTGTCACTTTTAATATCCTCTTCAGGTCATCTTAAAATATTTAGAGCCAAAACAGTATGTTTGAAATGTAATCACAATTGTAAAGAAGGACATCAGTTGCAATGATAATTAAGTAACCTGTTTTAGTAATGTTGGGTAAGGGATAAATACTGACCTTGCATATTGAGGATAAATACACTGCCTTTCTTTAAAATGTTACCATGGATCATTTATATTCATTAAAAACTGATAGGCAAGAAAGTCTTAATTTAGGATTTCATTTAGAAAATGCCACATCCAGAGCATGACACTTCCCCACGTTGTACTGGAGCATCAACTTTTGAGATTTTAATCCAAATTCCAGGTAGGATTTAACTTTATGACTTTTTAAACATAGAAGCAAGAATATTAAATGAATCACTCATATTTCTCAGGAAGACTCACATACTTAGGTTCCTTGACTCCAGTGAAATGTAGAATCCATAGACTCCACCACAGGTGGGGCAGGAGATGCAGATGTGTGGCTAACTTGAGATATTCTACACTCCTTCCACTATTTTGTATGGCCTCTTCATGTTACTGTTTTGGAAGACTGCCTTTGTTAAATGCTTCCCCATTTTGGGCTGTAATGAGCTAGGGATTCCATGTACTAGCAAAGAATTATTTATTTTAAGGATGCTTTCGGACCATCCTTGAATAATTTTCTGTTTCAATTTGGAAATCTTTCTGATCTCAGAGCTTGGAGCTGATTGCTTGTTTTGGGAATGTGGTTTGGGAAGATCTTGCTGCTTACTGGAACTGGTTGAGTGTGACAGAAGCTTTGATGTTGTGAACGTTGTTTTGAGAGAAGATACTGGCATAGCCTTCCTTATTCTGCCAGCTGATTTGTGAGAATGTTCCAAGCATTGATGGCATTTCTCTTATGCTTGAGTCCATGTGATATGATAGCATTGTGAGCCAACACTCCCAATCAAACAACCATGTCTGTCACTCACCAGGTCCAGAGAAATGGACATCTTTATTGGATTGAAACTCACAAGACCAAGTCAAATGTAATGTGGGTCACTGTGCTCTCTATGGATCTGGCATCCGATTTAAATTGGAATTAGTGAAGATACTTTGAAATGCGTGGTACTGCATGATTTTTGGACATCCAGAGACTCGATTATTGAAAACATTGAAAGGATAAGCTTGTACTACCTCTGGTGCCATTTGAATTACTTCATTGTAATAACGTTGAGCATCAGCAGATGTTTCATCAATGCGTGTTAAAGCGCGAGCCAATCCTAAACGACTTGCAAAGGAAACTCGATTTATGCCTGAGGAAATTTGTCGTGACTGAGCAGTCTGAGCTGAACTGCTGGCTAGGCAAAGTAAGAGAAAGAAAGTTGTTACGTTTGTTTATTTTTTATCAAACATTAAAGACATTAGTCTTAATATCTTTATATTCAGATTGTAAATAAACAATTGACTGATAAGGAGCAATTTCATATTTACTATGTATGTGTTAAACAGCCATTCTATTTTAACAAATCAGATAAAAATTTATGCAATTATGTAAGAACATAGATTGCACCTCACAATAGAATGTTTGATGGACTATAACTGTAAAGAGTAAAGAAAACCTGAAAGGAGTAATGGAAGCTAGCAGAGAGGAAAATGTAGTGGTAATATTTATGGTCTGCTCAAACGTAGCAAGTGATTGAATCTACTTTACATTTAGAATTTTTCTTTGGAAAAAAGAATTCGTAATATGCTACAGCAATAATTGTTATTTAAATGCAATCAGATACATAAAATATAGTTATATTTCTGGCATACAATTTGTAGCCTGTATCACAGATATGGTTCTAAATGAGGGTAGACTGAACAGATTATTTACTCTCACTCAACTATCAATCCTCTGTTGTTAAGTTTGGATTCATAAATCAAGAAAAATAGGCTGCATAGATGCTATCCTGTACATGCCATGATGAATCTAAACAGTCAGATTTTTTAACTTCAAGATGAACAACATTCAAAATCATGGATAAGCAATGTTTTATGAAATAATTTGAAAAGTTGTGGATACTTGAAAATTAATAAATGCAATTTGAATACACATGAATATGCACACATACTGTATATAAATATATAGAAACTTAAAGAAAACTAAGTAAAAGATCACATTTAAAATAAACATTAATGAAATTTGAGACAGGAGATACATAGGAAGGTTTATCAACAATGAATCAATGAGATTTTCTGAGGTAAAATTAAGTCTTTTTTTACTTCAAAGTTGATAGTGCATTTTTTCATTCTCAACAAGCTGATTCTTTGAGCACATCACTACAATATGACTATATGTGTTGAGTCCCAAGTACAAGTTCTCTATAAATCAAATATGGATGAAATAATAGGCAGAAATATTTCTTGTCCTGTTTTGAAAGAAGAAATCAGCATGCAGAGACTGGTCGCAACAGTCCTGATGAAGAGTCTCAGCCTGAAACATAGACTGTTTACTCATTTCCATTGATGCTGCCTGGCCTGAAGTGTTCTTCCAGCATTGTTGCTTGGATTTCCAGCATCTGCAGATTTTCTCCTATTTGTGAGGAACTCAGCAGAACCAGGCAGCATCTATGGATAGAAGTAAACAGTTGGCATTTTCGGCCAAGTTTCAAAACTAGTGCAAGGGAAATTGAAACTCTTTCCTCACACATAATGGCAATTTGAAAATTACATGCAATTTCCATTTATTGATCACGAACACAAACGCAGGCTGAATGTACATAGTCTGGACAGAACATAGCCAAATACTTTAAAATATTGACTATGGTTGAGTGAACTCAGCCTTTTCTCCTTGGAGCAATGGAGGATGAGAGGTAACCTGATAAAGGTGTACAAGATAATGAGGAGCATTGATCATGTGAATATTCAGAGGCTTTTTCCCAGGGCTGAAATGGCTAGCACGAGAGGACATAGTTTTAAGGTGCTTGGAAGTACAGTTGCATGCAAAAGGTTGGGCACTCTGGTCAAAATTTCTGTTACTGTGAATAGTTAAGTGAGTAGAAGATGAACTGATCTCCAAAAGTCATAGAGTTAAAGATGAAACATTCTGTTCAACATTTTAAGCAAGATTAGTGTATTATTTTTGTTTTGTACAATTTTAGAGTGAAAAAAAGGAAAGGAGCACCATGCAAAAGTTTGGGCACCCCAAGAGATTTGAGCTCTCAGATAACTTTGACTAAGGTCTCAGACCTTAATTAGCTTATTAGGGCCATGGCTTGTTCACAGTCATCGTTATGAAAGGCCAGGTGATGCAATTTTTAAAGCTTTATAAATAACCTGACTCCTCAAACCTTGTCCCAACAATCAGCAGCCATGGGCTCCTCTAAGCAGCTGCCTAGCACTCTGAAAATTAAAATAAATGATGCCCACAAACCAGGAGAAGGCTATAAGAAGATAGCAAAGAGTTTTGAGGTAACCATTTCCTCAGTTCGCAATGTAATTAAGAAATGGCAGTTAACAGGAACAGTGGAGGTCAAGTTGAGGTTTGAAAGACCAAGAAAACCTTCCGAGAAACTGCTCGTAGGATTGCTAGAAAGGCAAATCAAAACCCCCATTTGAATGCAAGAGACCTTCAAGAAGATTTAGCAGACTCTGGAGTGGTGGTGCACTGTTCTACTGTGCAGCCACACCTGCACAAATATGGAAGAGTCATTAGAGGAAAACCTTTCCTGCATCCTCACCACAACATTCAGCGTCAGAAGCTTGCAAAGGAACATCTAAACAAGCCTGATGCATTTTGGAAACAAGTCCTGTGGACTGATGAAGTTAAAATAGAATTTTTTGGCCACAACGAGCAAAGGTATGTTTGGAGAAAAAGGTACAGAACTTCATGAAAAGAACACCTCTCCAACTGTTAAGCACAGGGGTAGATCGATCATGCTTTGGGCTTGTGTTGCAGCCAGTGGCACGGGGAACATTTCACTGGTAGAGGGAAGAATGAATTCAATTAAATACCAGCAAATTCTGGAAGCAAAAGTAAAAAAAGCTGACGATGAAAAGAGGATGGCTTCTATAACAGGATAATGATCCTGAATACATTTCAAAATCCACAATGGACTACCTCAAGAGGCGCAAGCTGAAGGATTTACCATGGCCCTCACAGTCCCCCGACCGAAACATCATCCAAAATCTGTGGATAGACTTCAAAAGAGCAGTGCATGCAAGACGGGCCAAGAATCTGACAGAACTAGAAGCCTTTTGCAAGGAAGAATGGGCAAAAATCCCCCAAACAAGAATTGAAACACTCTGAGCTGGCTACAAAAGTGTTTTCAAGCTGTGATACTTGCCAAAGGGGCTGTTATTAAGTATTGACCATGCAGGGTGCCCAAATTTTTGCTTCAGGCCCTTTTCCCTTTTTATTATTTTGAAACTGTAGAAGATGGAAATTAAAAAGTAATCTTGCTTAAAATATTAAAGAAGTGTGTCATCTTTAACTTTATGCCTTTGAGAAATCAGGTCATCCTTTAATCGCTTAGCTATTCACAGTAACAGAAATTTTTACCAGGGAAGCCCAAACTTTTGCATGCCACTGTAGATACAGAGGAGATGTCAGAGGTACATTTTTTTTTCCACACAGAGAGTGGTGAGTGCATGGAATGGGCTGCTGGCAGCAGAAATGATAGGGTCTTTTAAGAGACTCCTAGATAGGTACATGGAGCTTAGAAAAATAGAGGGCTATGGGTAAGCCTAGGTAGTTCTAAGGTAAGGACGTGTTCGGCACAGCTTTGTGGGCTGAAGGGCCTGTATTGTGCTCTAGGTTTTCTATGTTTCTATTTCAAATATTAAAAATTAATAAAGTAAAACACCAAATAGTCTGCAGGAAGAACTCAGCAGGTTGAGCAGCATCTGTGGGGGTGGGGAAGGATGTATGATGCTTTGGGTTGAAAGCCTACATCAGGACTGATATGTTGACAATTCCAGCAATTCCAGAAATTCCACAAATTTCTGTAGTGTCTCCATAAAGTAAAACACAATCATTATAATATTCCAAAGACTCAGTTATAAATGCAAGGCATTTCTTTTAAAGTTCATTCTGCTTCTTACAAGTCATGGCAGTCTGGTTTGTATCTTTAGTAGATGCCTTTTCAGCTGTTTTGCCAGCAGGAGCAGGAGCAGGAGCAGGAGCAGGAGCAGGTTTGGTAACAGCACGCCCCCTGGTGGAAAATTCAAAACATATTTATCATATCAAACACTACACTATATTAATTAATTTATTTGTTAAGATACAGTGCGGGGTAGGCCCTTCCGGCCCTTTGAGCTGCACTGCTCAGAAACCCCCAACTTAACC
This sequence comes from Hemitrygon akajei, assembly GCF_048418815.1. Classification (NCBI taxonomy): domain Eukaryota; kingdom Metazoa; phylum Chordata; class Chondrichthyes; order Myliobatiformes; family Dasyatidae; genus Hemitrygon; species Hemitrygon akajei. Next base: position 76,225,534 of record NC_133130.1, on the reverse strand, counting down.
TTAGCCTAATCATGGGACAATTTACAATGACTAATTACCAATTAGTACATCTTTGAACTGTGGGAAGAAACTGGAGCACCCTGAGGAAATATACAAATTTCTTACGGACAGCAGCAAGAATTGAACCCATATCAAATCAAACCTATTATACACTCACACATACACACCCATATCCCGCCTAGTTTAATCACATCCATTCTATAGTATGGCAACCAGAAATGCACTTCAAGAATGGTCTAAACAACATCTTGTAAAACCATAACATGATATTATAAATCATTTACTCAATTATCTTACCAATGAAAGCAGGCATGTTATACACCTCCTTCACACTTTGTCTATCTATGATGCCACTTTCAGGGAATAATGCACTTGTACCTCTAGGTCACTTGGTTCAATAGTATTTTCCATGAACCTGCCATTCACTGAGTATGGCATGCCCTAGTTTAACTTCCCAAAGTGTAGCACTTTGTACTTCTCTGCATTAAGTACCATTGCCATTCTTTTGCAATGGTTGATCTTGATACTGATGTAACTTTAGATAATATTGTACTTTACTCTATTGTCACCAAACAATTGATACTAGAGTGTACAATCATCACAGCGATATTTGATTCAGCGCTTTGCGCTCCCTGAAGTACAAATTGAAGTAAATATAATAAAAATTTAAATTATAAATCATAATTAGAAAATAGAAAAGGGAAAGTAAGGTAGTGCAAGTCAGGTCTGGATATTTGGAAGGTACGGCCCAGATCCAGGTCAGGATCTGTTCAGCAGTCTTATCACAGTTGGAAAGAAGCTGTTCCCAAATCTGGCCATATGAACCTTCATGCTTCTGAACCCTCTCCCGGACTATTTTGCATAGTCCATCACACCACTAATCTTGGTGTCATCTGCAAAGTTATTAATCATGGCACTTAAGTTCCCATGAAAATAGTTAATACATATGAAAACAACTGAGGACAGATCCCTGTGACATACCACTGGTCACAGGCCTCCTGTTGGAAAAACAACCCTCCTTTACAACCCTGTGTCTCCTTCCACTAAGCCAATTTTGTATCCAATTGGATAGCATGGATCCATATGTTCTAATCTTCTGGACCAGCCACCATACAGGGCCTTGTCAAAACCATACTAAATTCCATGTCAACAATGTCTACTGCCCTGATCTTGGCAATCCTCTTCAAAAAACTCAATCAAATTTGTAAGACATGATTTCCCACACACAAAGCCATGCAAACTAACCCTGATCAATCCTTGCTTTTTCAAATGCAAATATATTCTTTCTCTCCTACTACGGCTGGATCTTAGCTGCCTCCTCCTTTTCCCTGACCAGAACCTCAATATCCCTTGTCAGCCAGGGTTCCTAACCTTACCTCTCCCTCAAACAAGAGAAAGATTACCTTGAATTCTCTCTATCACATTTAAAACTCCCCCCTCCCACTTGACAGGCATCCCCTTAACTTCTAACAGCTGCCTAAATCTATTTTTGCAAAACACCCACCTGGTCACCCCTACAGTAGCCAAGCGGCATTTGGCAGCTTTGGGCCTTAGCTCACTGGAATTTAGAAGAAAGCGGGGTGGGGGGGGGAGCGAGCTCATTGAAATCTACCAAATGTTGAAGGAACTAGATAAGGGGATGTGGATAGTATGTTTCCTATGGTGGGGGTATGCAGAACTGGAAGGCACATCCTCAAAATTGATGGGCGACCCTATAGAACAAAGATAAGGAGGATTTTTTTTTTAGCCAGAGAGTAGTGAATCTGTGAAATGCCCTGCCACAGACAGCTGTGGAGGCCAAGTCTGTGGGTATATTTAAGGCAAAAATTGATAGTTTGCTGATTGTTCAGGGCATCAAACGTTATTGTGAGAAGGCAGGTGTATGGGGTTGAATGGGATCCAGGATCAGCCATGATGAAATGGTGGAGCAGACTTGATGGGCTGAGTGGCCTCATTCTGCTCCTCTGTCTTATGATCTCTAAAATAGCAATCTTGTCTGTAACAAAATGGAACCTGTATTCTGCCATGCAACATTGTGCTAATGAATCCTGAGTATATGACAAATTGCAGAAAAACAAGTGGATTTGGTTACTGGAAGAATACCAGATACTGTACATTGATAAAGCAAACCTGTCCTTGAACTGAGGCACAGGTAGCCAACACTTATATATAAAGGAGTGACTATGCTGTCTGTTATTTTGAAGCCATCACTGTCTCTTGTGCGGTGCTAGTCTTCCCTCACTGCAGGTAAAATATACAGGCTATGACTGATCCACTCTGAGTTAACAGCTATTTGTCATAAGATGTAGCAAAAAGGTGCTTAACAGCGCCTATAGATCTACACAAGTTAGATCAATAACTTGAGTGGTTTTTAAAGCTATATATGCTCTTGTCTCTGCTTACCTCTGTAATCTTATCCAGCCCTGTAACAGCCTTATGATCATCTCCAAATGTAATCACTCCACTGTGAACAGCTGGGTCTTTAGCTATCAAGCTTGTAGCCAACTGCCATATTTGTGTATCTGACCTAGCATCAGTTTTTTAATCTGAGAACACTCCTGTGATAAGCCTTTCTTTGTAAAAGGTGTGTTATAGATAGAAGCCATTGTTAAGCTTTTAAACAATTTATCCACAAACTCTGAATCAAATGATTACGTATCATCTAAATAGCAGATAGGTTTTATTTTTCAAATGGGTATATTATTTTGCCTTGTAGGCATGCTTAATGAATCTGTGATTTACTTGAAAATTCTACTGAGGCCACATTCAGGGAAGCAGTTCCTGCCCAAATGCAGCAAGCTCTTACCATTTTGTGTTCTCAGAATTTTAAGAAGCAGGTTACCTTTGTATCACACTTGTTACCTTAATTTGTTTTGCCTAGAAAGACAAACATAGATGTCACTTGGGTACTTTAATACTTTCCAAATGGATTACAGGCCCAACAAAGTCCTTATTGAAATATACCTCTTCCACCTTCCGCACTCTGACTCATTTCCCATACCGCTGCTTTCCCCAATAAATCAATCTCAGAATTCCCTAACCAAAGATTTCTCATGCCTCTTTCCACACTCACTGCTGTGAATAAAAAAAACACTCAACACATGAAACTTTGAGAGAACAAAGAAATGTGTTTCAATTTCCTTTTAAATGGCCAGGGGAAAACAATTAAGAATGAGAAAGGCATTTAAAAGAGATGGCATTTTAATCAAACTAGATTAGGAAAAGTGAATTCATGTGAATATTTCTGGTCAGAGAATATGTTTAGTTATCTGAAAGGTGTATAGAATATTTATAATATGCAATAATATTAACATTAATTCTTGCCTCTTTTTTCTTTATATACATACACAGAAGTCTTAGGTACATGTAAAAATATCTATAAATCAAAGACGCTTTCATAAATAATGAAACGAAAAGCTTCTGAATATCAACCAAATTTCTGCAAAGAGAAGAAAATAGTAAAAAACTAAATCAAATCGATACTTGGTGTGACTGCCCTTTGGCTTTAAACTGTATCCATTCTCTATGTACACTGTTGTGTAGTTTTATAAGAAAATGGCTGGTAGGTTGTTACAAGCATCTTGGAGAACTTAGAAACATAGAAACATAGAAAATAGGTGCAGGAGTAGGCCATTCAGCCCTTTGAGCCTGCACCACCATTCAGTATGATCATGGCTGATCATCCAACTCAGAACCCTGTACCTGCTTTCTCTCCATACCCCCTGATCCCTTTAGCCACAAGGGCCATATCTAACTTCCTCTTAAATATAGCCAATGAACCGGCCTCAACTGTTTCCTGTGGCAGAGAATTCCACAGATTCACCACTCTCTGTATGAAGAAGTTTTTCCTCATCTCGGTCCTAAAAGGCTTCCCCTTTATCCTTAAACTGTGACCCCTCGTTCTGGACTTCCCCAACATCGGAAACAATCTTCCTGCATCTAGCCTGTCCAATCCCTTTAGAATTTTATACGTTTCAATAAGATCCCCCCTCAATCTTCTAAATTCCAGCGAGTATAAGCCTAGTCGATCCAGTCTTTCTTCATATGAAAGTCCTGACATCCCAGGAATCAATCTGGTGAACCTTCTTTGTACTCCCTCCATGGCAAGAATGTCTTTCCTCAGATTAGGGGACCAAAACTGCACACGATACTCTAGGTGTGGTCTCACCAAGGCCTTGTACAACTGCAGTAGAACCTCCTTGCTCCTGTACTCGAATCCTTTTGCTATGAATGCCAACATACCATTTGCCTTTTTCACCGCCTGCTGTACCTACATGCACACTTTCAATGACTGGTGTACAATGACACCCAGGTCTCATTGCACCTCCCCTTTTCCTAATCGGCCACCATTCAGATAATAATCCGTTTTCCTGTTCTTGCAACCAAAGTGGATAACCTCACATTTATCCACATTAAATTGCATCTGCCATGGATTTGCCCACTCACCTAACCTATCCAAGTCACACTGCATCCTCTTAGCATCCTCCTCACAGCTAACACCACCGCCCAGCTTCGTGTCATCCGCAAACTTGGAGATGCTGCATTTAATTCCCTCGTCTAAATCATATATATATATTGTAAACAACTGGGGTCCCAGCACTGAGCCTTGCGGTACCCCACTAGTCACTGCCTGCCATTCTTTAAAGGTCCCGTTACTCCCACTCTTTGCTTCCTGTCTGTCAACCAATTCTCTATCCACATCAATACCATACCCCCAATACCATGTGCTTTAAGTTTGCACATTAATCTGCTGTGTGGGACCTTGTCAAAAGCCTTTTGAAAATCCAAATATACCACATCAACTGG